>NC_041385.1:106554253-106571801 GCF_002162155.2 Triticum dicoccoides
CCCCCCGACATATGTTGCAACGTCTTCAATAGCATGCTCTTACTTCGTCTTTCCCTTAATAAGTCATCAAATTTGGTGCTTTTCGATCCCCAGTTGCTATGGGGAACAAAGGCAGAAATACAATAGAATCCTCCATTTAAGTGGTTCTCGCTTCTCCTTGTTCCTGCTCCTAACTCCTCCCCGGGTAGTTCCCAATGTTTGGCACTTTCCATACTTCGTGGGTGCAACATCAACAAATTCGCTCATGATCAAGTTACAACCTAAGATCTATGACTATATTATGTTAACTGTTCGTATTTTGTTCATTCCATCGGTATGCTCCCAGGTACCTATAATTGTGATCTGTTTGCCAGAACCAAGGGGTCTTTCTGTGGAAACCTTCACGAGCAATCGTCGTTTTTTGATGGTTTTTCCGCTTTTCACAGCTGCTCTTTCCACACCCCCGGATATCTGGTGCCAAACCGTCGCCCCTTTCCTTATATATTCGATAATCGAGTTTGCTATCTTTGTGGCATTGATTGTACAAGTTCGTGAAGAGGGCTGGACGAGTAGAATGAGGGAAAGCGGCTCGATCGAGAAAAAAGAGGAGTAGACTAGAAAACCTAGAACTTCAAAAGTCACTATCAATGAATTCCCGAGCAATTCTAAACCAACATATGCTCCGTATAGACGGAATCTCAGATAAGAACCTAAAAGAAGTTTCGCGACTCCTTCATGGAATATAGGTCTTAGTATATAAATAATGTCAATTCGAACCTGACGAGTCATTATCATCTGTTGCCCTAACTGAGTCCATTAGCTCTTGTTGCCCTTCTATGGTGGGGATCCATAGAGAGTTCGTTTTATGAAATATCTGATAAAGTAAAAAAAAGAGAGACAGGTGGTTGCAACAATCACAAACCATAGAAAAAAATGCATATCCCGTGTGTGCTCTAGTTTCGGGTTCTCCTAGACCACCATTATGAACCAAAAACAACCATACCTAGTGAAGGGGAGCTCTTCACAGCTGTCAGTGGAAAGATGGAAATTGGTTCTAAAAGAGCCGAGCTAGGGATAAGAGATATGGTTGGTTGGCAGAATGGAAGGAATGCTATTCTAACGGGAACCGGGAAAAGAATGGTTCCCAATACAGGGCCCGAAGAAGAGAGACGAAAGGAAGTAGTGAAAGAAGAAATAAAGTACGCGGATCAAAGTGAAAAATCACATAGCTACTAAGTCAAAACGTCCAATGAGAATGGAGATCAAGAGGGACATGAAATCCATTAGCAGCTCTATCAGTTATTTCATTATTAGCATTCCTTAACCAATAGAAAAAGAAAGAGATCACAAGCGTTATCAGTCTCCAGACGCATCTATCTATAAAAAGGAGTAGGGCACCTGATATGAGATACATACTGGAGTCAAGGATTGAGACCACTAGTGAGAAGGCCAATAAATCGTTTTTTTGTATCGGAAGGGAAAGAAGGACCATCCATTGGCAAGCACTAAAGGTAGGAATCTAGTGGCTGCTGCATCAAGCTCCATCCATGATTTTACACTCTAGAGGAGAGAACTGCTGTGAGCCAGCTTTGTAGCGACCTTTCTTATGCGGAAGCAAAACCTGTATTTCTATACGAGTTTCCTTCAGTTGCTTAGGGTGAGCAAGCCCATAATATTCCATTTATATTCTGTCTCCCTTTTCTGTTGGAGTTACATAGGAGTGGTCCATAGGGGGGGCACTAGTTACTGGTTGGGAACCATCGGTCCATAGGCGCGCGAATAGGGGTCGATCCAGTTTATTCTTTTGGGGTTGTGTGTGGGACTTTCCTCTTGATGTGGAAAAATAGGCTCTTAGGGCATATGCTGCCTTTACCGGAAAAAGAAAGTCAACGGACTTCATGGACGAGGAGGTGGAGGATGAATGGTATGGCTTGCTCACTTGCTTAAAAACTTATTTTCAAAAATAAGGAGACAGAATATAAATCTCCGAATGGAGAAAAGCATATTCTAGTATTTGCCCATAAGCTTATTCAAAATAGGAGTGCTACATAAGCATATGCTAAAGGGGGAGGAATCCATTTATTATTTCTTTCTTAGCCTGGGCCCAACTATGTACAGAAATCTATCTATTATTGCCTGCATCGACAGCAAAGTAAACTCTCGCTGATGATAGAAGAACAACTCTTAGGGCAGTTGCAAGGAAACTATGAGCTATTTATTGTCCCTTTCTTAGAAAAAAAAGATAAAGGATGGCTTATGGTCTATTTTCTTACTTGACTATCCTGCCTGACTTGGCCAATAAAAGATACCTAGCATGACACATCAGCTACGCCATTTGAGCCTGTCCACTTGCTAGGTTGAACGTCTTGGTTGGGGCTGTTTGGCGGCGGCGATGTCCCTCCGTAGCAATAATGTCTCCCACGTCCTATCTCTGTCCCGATGGTGCGAATAGCGTTGTTGGAGGATGTGTGGAGGTGTGTCTCCGTCGGATCTCATGGGATTCGGTCGGTGCTGGTCTTCGGTGGATCTCTTTGGATCCAGTTTTTGTTTGTCTTCGTTCGTGTGGTTTCAGGTTTGATCTTTCCAATCTACAACTCTCTTCATCGGCGATGGTTGCTGCTCCGGTGTGTTGGTCCTTTGGGGCCTTAGCACGACGACTTCCCGACTGTCTACTACAACAAGGTTTGCCCGGCTCCAGTGATGGAGGGGTGATGACGGTGGCGCGCCTTCGGCTCGCTCCAGTGCTTGTAGTCGTCGCTAGGTGGTCCATAGACCTAGTTGTAATTTTTATTACCTCTTGTGTTCTCTGTACTGCCATGATTGATGAATAGATTGGAAATTTCTTTCGCAAAAAAAAAAGTCTTGATAGGGCGGTGCACGTGACCTAAAGTACCAGAAGAGATGGCAGACGAGACTTTTAACTAGGTTCGCTGTCGGGGGCGTTTCACGTAACAGCATAGGTGAGGCTGTAGCTGGTACAGCGAGCTATTTTGCAGTGAGGCCTTTGCTCTGATGAAAGGGATCGAGCTCATTGAGACGTTGGGGTGCACAAATGTTAACATTGAGTCCGATTCTTTGGAGTTGATCGGTGCATGCAATGGAGAGTTGGAGATCTTCAGCCCCTACTCTGCAATTTTGGCACTGTTTTGCGAAGGCCCAGTTCATCCAAGGAATCGCCTTTTAATCATTGCCCCAGAGAGGCCAACCGAGTAGCTCGTCAGCTAGCAAAACATGCATATGATAATCATTCAGATTTTATTTGGGATGGTGATCCACCCTCTTTTCTTTTACCATATGTATTAAACATGTAACTTTGTTGGCTGAACAATAAACACCAAGAGGTTCCCCGTTCAAAAAAAAAAAGGATGCAAAACAAAAATGGAACAGATCCCCATACTGCATTCACTGGTCAGGATAGAAGGAGCAGCAGTGCTCGGGCGAAGAAACTCCATGTCTACACCTTGTAAACTCTTTAATTTGATGCACTGCGTACCCTCAGGAAAAGGAAAAATGGAACAGGCACGGGGAGACAATGAATGGTGCAATACACGATGAACTGTCCACTTCTTCAGCAATTACAAAGGGGTTGTTTCCTGAGGTTTGACACAATTTTCTAAACTTTTCAGCCTTGTGGGCAACAACTTTATCCAGTGAAGGCTGCCTGAACCGATTATTCCAAATAATTAGCATCAAACGCTTCAAAATTCTTCAGTAGCGCGCGCCAATCACCGCACCTCTGGGTGAATGCCCAGTCTGATTTGCGCGCAGCTACAAGATTACACTACATGAGATGACACTCTGGCCAGGTCCCAGTCTGAATGAGACTATTTGAGTCTGTCATCTTCTCTATGACTTCTCTTCGTCTGACTGAGTCCCATTGATGGCGTCGGCGAAGTACTCAACTGGAGATAATACCACAAACCATTAAGTCAGGCATGATGATCAATTGACACTTCACGGCCGACAGAAATCACAAACACAACCAAAATTACCTATGTCATCATTATGGTCTGGGGAATCAAGTAAGAGGTCCGAGTCCGAGGGCAGGAAAGGGGTACCTTCGTAGTTCTCAAGAGCCTCCAAATCTGAACATGAATGTGGAATACAACAGTGTGATTATAAATTTAGAATGACAGGCAAATAGGACACACAAAATAAATCTGAAAGTACAAATGTTGTGTTACTTGACAGCAATCAGAAGCAGAGAATTAGCTAATCAAAGTAGGCTGTGTGTTCAGCTTTTCATCCTGAGTAGATCACAGTTTCATTTTTCGAAGAGCTGGTTATCAAAAGAAATACTATCAAATAAATTCAAACTACCAAAGCCAGAAGGTCACCTCCTAAACTTGTCAAATCAGCTGTAAGATCAGAGAGGCTGAAATTCCAGAGCTGCCCCAAGGATCGGATGGAATCCCTTGACGACCCATCTGGCCCTAATTGCAGAGGTTCTGTGTTCCCTATGTCAGATCCAAATGCTGAATCTAGCATCGATGTATCCATGGCCATCCCTGGTATTTCCGACGGAGTGAAAGGAGCATGGTTGCTTGATGCTGCCGATGAGGGACTCACAGCCATCTCAGATGACATGGCACCATTATGTGCAACTTCAGGTGCACCGTTGTCAACAACCATGCTTCAGGCAACATCAGGTAATCAGGTTAAGATAATATTAGCCATGAATGTGAATAGCAAGAGAAAAAGAAAAAAGAATACACGATTATGGATAAGACTATTTGCAGGACAACAAGTCAGAAGGCTGCAATCTACAATCCTAATTACATTTGCAGCAATAACAGCTTAACGTACATTGGTTAAAAAAACATGTTCAAGCAACATCAGATTACATCATGTGAAACAGATATATGGATAACAACAAAAATGAACAAGATACTTTTCTAGTGACAAGTACCTTCCATGAAACATTTTTAGCAGAAGAATGATTAAAAAAACAATCAATAAATAAGCATCGTAGTTAAAGTACATACATAAGTGAATAACATCCTGTGACATTATACCAAAGAATCAACCACTTGAGTAAGCATTTGCTCCCTGGCAGTTTGACAAGTGCAGCAACAAAAATAACTGTATGTGCCTTACCTCAGTATGTGTATATGCAGGATGTGCTACAACTATGTGGACAGAAGCAACATTGAAGATAAAATGTTCCAAGCTTTCAATGTGCATACATAGAGAGAAAATGATTCGCCAGACGAAAATATTATCAAGAACATGATTAAGGGCTCCTTTGATTCAAAGGAATTCTATAGGATTTCTGGAGGATTGAAATCCTTAAGAATTTTTCCTATGTTGGTCCTTTGATTCATAGGATTGTATCACATAGGATTTTTTCCTGTGGAATTTTTTGTTCTACATTTCATAGGAAATCTAACATCCACCCCAACCTCTTTTTACAATTCCTTTGCTTTTCCTGTGCCATCAAACACTTCATGCTAATCCTGTAGGATTCATTTGTGCATGCCACTCCAACCCTATACTTTTCCTATTCCTACATTTTGAAAATCCTATGAATCAAAGAGGGCCTAAACCAATATATCCCACGTGAAGGAAAAAAGAACATGGTTAAACTGATAAAGATAATGCTTACTCGTTTCCGGAGTTCATGCGAATTGGTTGATAGCCACCTGGTGCAGGGATCCCATTCACCACATGACCGCTGGATAGACCACAAACCATCGGATCAATGTGAGGCTGGCCGGGAGCAGGCATCAGAGGTTGCTGAAGTACTGGATACCCCATCGGTAGATTGTTAACTGCACCAGATTCGGACTTGCGTTCAATAACAATGATAACGATACTTTTATAAATGTCTAAACCAGTCGACGATTAAAGCTAAACCTGAAACTTGTCTAAATCATGCTAAGGATAATATGCACCATGAAACTCAGTACAAGTGCAGAAAAACCCCATCATTTTAAGATCTTTACTCCTATAGATAGAGATATCATTACAGAGTCTTCCCATACCCAGCCAACACTACTGCAATAAATGATGGATAATATGGACCCGAGAAAGAAGAGGGCGAGCATAGTTGCTTATGATGATAATACATTTTGATATAAGATGTGGACTTGCAAAATCCTTTCAGTAGAATAAAGTGAAAGGGGAGAAAAATATCTGATAGAAAAAGTAAACTGTAGTAAAAATAACAGCTAAGGAGAAAAGGCAGCATATATTAGAAATCTTAAACTACAATGTACTTGTTTAGCCTCTTTTGAGCACTAGACATGTAAAACATGGACATTACCTGGCATAGGATGCATCCCATTTTGCATTGGAGCCAGTGGAACGTTCGGATGTGCTGGATATTTCATCAAATTACACTGGTGCTGCAACAAATGGTTGAACAAGATAATCTGTCTTTTCAGTTTCAATCTTATATAGTAAGCCCGAAAGAATTCAGGGTTCTCTTCTTCAAGTTTCTGCCATACTGAAAATACAAAAAATATCAAGAAAGTAAGCAGAAAGACTTCAGAACTCCAATAGATTTATATCTAGATACTTGAGGTTCAAGAAACATAGTATAAAAGAACTTGAGCTCAGAGAGGATTTAAGATTTTCCGTCTGTCGTGAGAAATTACTATCCATGTAGGTATCGATGATCATAGGTCAGTACAGGGCTACAACTTCATTATATCAAGCTAATTTGTTCATCAATCTGATGGGCAGGATTTGTGCATACTGTAGTAGTATTACCGGTGTGCTCTGAATTACATGAAAGAAGCAAACAGATAAATAAACTAGTAAGTACAAAAAAGAACCCCAAACAGGAATATCATCAGCAACTGAATTTGCAACATATTACCTAAAGTTGTGAAGCCAGGTTCTATTCTCGCACGAGCAGAAAGTGTCCTAACAACCTCTCCTTTGGTCATGTATAGCTGCAGACAGCGCTCTATTAAATTCTGGACCTGCAGCAGGATGTCAAGTTTCATTAATTAATTGACAAGAGTGTGGAACACCCACTGTAGAGGTATGCAATATGGTGATAAATTAGCATTAAAAAAGCTGAAGACTGCAGAACAACAGCTAGACATCTTACAAGTTCAATGTCTTCGCGGGAGACTTTTCTATTATCATTACTAGCGACTGTCAAAGAACTAGGATCTCCTGCAGGAGCATCAGTGGCCATTGTGTTTAGTTGGTTACTTTGCACTTCATTGGTACCTTGGGGTGACATCTGCAGCTCTGTCGTGCTCTGAATATCCTGTAGGAAATTTGCATAAGTAACATAAATCAATCACCTGCTAAAGACAAAACAAAATGGATGCTAATACTGAAAACAGTATCAGTCAATTATGAGTGCTATTAACAAGAAAAAAAAATATGCCTTGGCATTGAGATAAGTTTCTCTAATATTAGAGGTGACAACGGTATCTTGACTGGTCAAGGTACCACTAATGCTGAATAACAGAGAACTGTAGGCTAAAGAAAGTGTCGCAGCAGTACCTCATATTCTTGATATTAAGCGCAAATATTATGTGTTCAATGCTTAATCCTATATTGACCCGATAACTATAGACGTGTTGTGTTACCAATTACCGATAAAAGCTGTAGCAAAATTCCGGTTCATATGCAATGCATAATGTATAATTATATTATTACTCTCTAGTCTAGTAAATAGAAGTTCTACGCACTTCCACCATCTGATTAGACTAACCAGACAAATTTTTAGTATCAAAGATAAAAATAATTACAAATAGTATTTTCATCAACTGAAAATAGCAAGCAAATTCACCTGAGAATCCTTCATTGCAGTTTATCTGCTTATCACATACAAGAAATAGCTAAATCCAGGATCAATGCTTATCCTGATAGGAAAAATATATCGATGGTTATGCTAGAATGCATGCAAATGGTGTTACGTTTCAGACGGGAAGAAGTTAAAAATAAACATCAAACAGTTGCAGTGCGCTCTAAAATAGTCTTGCTGGAAATAGCTTTCCCATTTATTTCACTGTAGACTAGGAAGCTGATGATTTTCAAATTTGTTGTTCCGTAAAAAGGAATTAAAATAATTGCAGTGACATCATAGAGAGAATGAAGTATGAGGTCCTTCAAGGTATAAGGAAACAAGTAGTATTGATATTCTACTTCAACAAGTATGGCATTATGGCTGTCAAGGACCTCGGTGCCCAAGACAGCAGGACCTCGACTACGTAGTTCGTAATCTCGGTTGATAGGAGCGCTAGGGTTTTTGCCTAACTGCTCAATGGTGCAGGAGGAGAGATTAGGAGTAGAGGAAGAGGTAGGAGATAATGATTTATTGCTTGCGTCTAAGGGTGCAGATTACAGGATATATAAAGGCCTTATGGGCTTCTAACAAACTAGGAGACTAACTACTCCTGGACTCTAGGAACTACCGTAGGATCAAGACTAACTACTCCTGGACTCTAGGAACCAACGTAGTATCAGGACTCCTTGCCCCGATCATGCCTCGTCAGCCGTGGCCGTCGGCTGCTGCTCCTGGGCGCGCGACCCGCGCCTGTACGCAGCGCCCCACATGACATCTCTCCCCCCCTCGACCAGCAGCTCGTCCTCGAGCTGAAAAGCGGGGTAGCGCTCGACGAAACTGTCAAGATCCTCCCATGTTGCCGATGACGCAGCCTCGCCCTTCCAGTGGACAAGGAGCTGGCGAACGCCGCGTGCGAGGCGTGAACGAGTCACGCGTTCTGGTTCCGGGACAGCCGCACCGTTGTGGATTGGAGGCAAACCCGGCGGTGAAGTTGGAGGCGTGCCGAAGAACTTCTTGAGGAGGCCCACGTGGAACACATCATGGAGGCGCGAGCGCACCGGTAGCTCAAGGCGGTAGGCGACGTCGTTGACGACCTCGGAAATGCGGTATGGCCCGTAGAAGCGTGGCTTGAGCTTGCCCCTGGTTGGCAAGTTGAGAGAAGATGCGGCGCGCTGGCGAAGACGAAGCCACACCCAATCGCCCACTACATGCCTGACGTCGCGATGGCGTTTGTCGTAGTAGGCCTTGTAGACCGCCTGCGCCTGCTGTAGTCGATAGCGGACATCAGCGAGTAACTCGTCTCGCTCCGCCATGCCTTTTGCCACGGCCGCCACCCTCGTGTCGCCTGGCTCGTAAGAACGAATAGTGGGAGGATCGCGGCCATACACGAGCTTGAACGGAGTTTCTTGGGTCGCCGTCTGGTAGGCGGTGTTGTAGATGTACTCGGCCCAGGGAAGCCACCGTAGCCACTGGCGTGGACGATCCCCTGTGAGGCAACGCAGGTACATAACAATGATCTTGTTAGCAGCCTCCGTTTGGCCATCCGACTGAGGATGAAACGCCGACGTCATGTGCAGCTTCGTCCCGGTGAGGCGCATGAGCTCCCGCCAAAACGCCGAGGTGAAGACGGGGTCGCGGTCCGAAACCATGGACTGTGGAACGCCATGGAGGCGCACGATCTCGGTGAAGAACACCTGTGCCACCGACTCTGCCGTGTACGGGTGGGCCAACGCCACGAAGTGGCAGTACTTGCTAAAGCGATCCACCACGGTGAGGATGACGGACTTCCCGCCAACGCGAGGGAGCGCTTCCACGAAGTCGATGCCGACGTCAGTCCACACGTCCGTGGGCACCGGCAGCGGCAGCAGCAGACCGGCGGGGTGCAAGTGCTCGGACTTGTACCTCTAGCAAGTACCGCAGGCGCGGACGTACTCTTGCACCGTCTTGCGCAGGTTAGGTGCGTGGAAGTCGCGGCGGAGACGATGCAGGGTGCGCAGGACGCCTTCGTGCCCGTCGTCGTGCACTGCGGTGAGGAGCTCCTGGAGTAGCGGGGATGACGGCGGAATGTAGAGGCGGCCGTTGAAAGTGACGAGGCCGTCGGAGAGCGACCACGGCTGCTGCCGCGTACCCGCCGTGATATCCTCACGCAGCGCGACGAGCGCCGGGTCGGTTGACGTAGCTTGCCGGAGGCGATCGATGAAGTTGAAGCGAGGACCCGATATCGCCATGATCGACGTGTCCTCCGTGTCGCGGCGGGAAAGGGCGTCCGCCACCGTGTTTGTACTACCGGCCTTGTACTCCACGGTGAAGTCGAACCCCAGTAGTTTGCCGACCCAATGATGCTGCGGAATGGTTGCCAAACGCTGGTCAAGTAGGAATTTGAGACTGTAGTGATCCGTTTTTACCACAAATTGGCGCCCCCAGAGGTATGGTCTCCAATGACGAATAGCGAGCACCAGGCCGATGAGTTCCCGTTCATATGCTGCCAGGGAACGGTGACGTGGCGCGGCCGGCCGGCTAAAGAAAGCCACCGGGTGCTGGTCCTGAAGAAGGACGGCCCCGAAGCCGTATGTAGAGGCGTCACACTCGACGATGAACGGCCGTGTGAAGTCCGGCAACGCGAGGACGGGAGCCGTGGTGACCGCCGTCTTGAGGGCGGTAAAAGCTGTTGCCGCCTCCGGCGACCAGGAGAAACCATCCTTGCGAAGGAGGGCCGTCAGTGGCGCGGCAACCACGCCAAACTCCTTGACAAACTTGCGGTAGTACCCCACAAGGCCGAGGAACCCCCAGACCGCGCGCGCCGAGCGTGGCTGCGGCCATTCGGCCACTGCCTGCACCTTTTCCGGATCCATGGCCACTCCTGCAGCGGAGATGGTGTGACCCAGGTAGGAGATCGACTCGACGGCGAACGCGCATTTGGATCGCTTGACGAAGAGCCGGTGCTGGTGCAGGACGGTGAAGACGGTGCGCACATGTCGGAGATGGTTTGCCCACGTCTCGCTGAAAATGAGGATGTCGTCAAAGAAGACGAGAACGAAGCGGCGCAGGTACGGCCGTAGCAGATCGTTCATGAGTGCCTGGAACGTTGCCGGCGCGTTGCAGAGGCCGAACGGCATCACCAGGAACTCGTAGAGGCCGTCGTGGGTACGGAAGGCGGTCTTTGGGATGTCCTCCGCACGCATCCACACCTGGTGGTAGCCGGAGCGCAAGTCGAGCTTGGTGAAGAAACGAGCGCGCCGGAGCTCGTCGAGGAGTTCGTCCACCACCGGGATCGGAAACGCATCCTTGATGGTAATGGCGTTTAGGGCGCGGTAGTCGATGCAGAAGTGCCAGGACCCGTCGGCCTTGCGGACCAGCAGTACCGGCGATGAGAATGCGGAACAACTCGCTCGGATGATGCCCTGGGCGAGCATGGCGGCGCACTGACGCTCTAGCTCGTCCTTGTGCGCGGCCGGGTAGCGATACGGACGGACGGCCACCGGGGCGGAACCGGGCAGCAGGGTGATGCCGTGGTCGCGACTGCGGGGTGGTGGCACGCCGGAGGGTTCGGCGAAGATGCCGTCGAACTCGGTGATGATGGCGTCGAGGAAGTCGCGGCCGCTGCATGATTTCAGGGCTGGTCCGTCCGGTCCTGCAATGCCGCGCCAGCACACCCGATGGCCCCTCCGCCAGAACGTCATGGAGAGGGCGCGGAAATCCCACAGGATCGGTCCAAGCGTCGCAAGCCACTGTGTGCCCAGGACGACGTCGTAGCCTGCGAGCGGCAAGGCGAGGAAATCCTCCGAGAACACCTCTTGGTCGATGCGGAAGGGCACGGCGCGGTATGCGCCCTGGCACGGAACGCGCTCGCCGTTGGCGACCGTGACGCGCATCTTCTCGGTGGTGGGGGATGGCAGCGTAGCACGAGCGGCCGCCTCCTCGGCGATGAAGTTGTGGGTGGAGCCTGAGTCGATCAGGGCGAGGAGGGAGACACCCCCGAGGGTGATATGCATCTGCATGGTCTCGCTCGTGCGCACGCCGGAGATTGCGTGGAGCGAGATCTAAGGGTCAGCCAGCGAGGCATCAGCGGTGGTGGAGGCCGTGTCGTCGTCGTCGTCGTCCGGCGCCAGGTCGAGGAGAAAGATGCGCTGGCACACGCGGTTGTGGCCCCTGCCAAACTTCTCATTACAATTGAAGCATAGGCCCAGGCGACAGCGTTCCTCCATCTCAGCCTGTGACAGGCGTTTGATTTGGCGCCCTTCCGGCAGACTAGGGGCATGCTGGGGTGCGGCTGGTGGAGCCGGTGCGGGGGGCGCGAAGCGTGGTACGGGCGTCGGCAGGATGCCCTTCTGCTGAAAACGCACCGGTGGCGCGGAGGCGAGCGTGCACTGGTCGCACAGCTCCAATTTGCGGGCGAGGCTCATGGCGATGGCGAGGGACTGCGGGTTGTGGATTTCCACGTCGAGGCTGAGAGGTGGCTGGAGTCCCGCGGTGAAGATCTGAACCTTCTATGTCTCTGATAAGGTGCCTGCCCGGGGAAGGATCGCCTCAAACCGCTCCTGGAAGTCGACGACGGATGTCGTGCACTTGCACGCCATTAGTTCGCCTAGCGGGTTAGCGCGCAGAGGTGGCCCGAAGCGGAGATTGAGCAGCTCGGTGAAGCGGCGCCACGGAGGTGTGCCCTCGTCGCGCTGGACATGCATATACCACAGTTGGGCAGTACCCTCAAGATTGTATGACGCCATCCACACTTTCTCCTCCTCGGCGATCTGTTGTTGATGGAAGAAGGACTCGCATCTGTTGATGAATGCGAGAGGATCGGACTTGTCGTCGAACTTGGGGAAGTCCATCTTCTGAAACCGGGGCGGTCGATCGTTGTGGTGCTGCCCATCATGGGCTCCGTCAGCGCTCGACGAGGAGGCGGACTTGTCCTTCTGGAGTGCGGCGACGGACGTCTGCAGGGACGCCACCGTTGCAGTCAAGGCCTCGATCATCTTGGCCAGATCAGTGGTGGTTGGTTCTGCCATGCCGGAAGTGACCGAGGCGGCGGCGGATGGTGGCGATGGAGGTGTGCCTGGCGCGGACGCAGGGGTGGAGGCGGGCTGCGGATGGAGCGTGGACGAGGAAGAGGATCGCCTGGAACCCGATACCAAGTTGTCAAGGACCTCGGTGCCCAAGACAGCAGGACCTCGACTACGTAGTTCGTAGTCTCGGTTGATAGGAGCGCTAGGGTTTTTGCCTAACTGCTCAATGGTGCAGGAGGAGAGATTAGGAGTAGAGGAAGAGGTAGGAGATAATGATTTATTGCTTGTGTCCAAGGGTGCAGATTACAGGATATATAAAGGCCTTATGGGCTTCTAACAAACTAGGATACTAACTACTCCTGGACTCTAGGAACTAACGTAGGATCAAGACTAACTACTCCTGGACTCTAGGAACCAGCGTAGTATCAGGACTCCTTGCCCCGATCATGCCTCGCCAGCCGTGGCCGTCGGCTGCTGCTCCTGGGCGCGCGACCCGCGCCTGTACGCAGCGCCCCACATGACAATGGCATTCATAAGATGGAACAATACTGGATGCTTAAATAAGAACATGTTGCAGGTTTCATTAAAAAAAACTTGTTGCATATGCATCTACAGAATAAACTGTGTGCTCAAAGGAAATGCATAATGTAGGTTTAATTTAACTGATAATATCCATAATCGGTAAAAAGGGAGGGTTGAGCTTACTAAATGGCACACAACAGGAAGTGATACTGTGCCCAAGAAGTACCATTCATAAGCTGAGAGAAATCATTGAACTTAACTTGACTCTGGTGTACCAGAGATGACAGTGCAATCTTAATCTTAGAAATTGAACTGGATTTGTAACATTGACCATATATAAATCACGGAAACAGAACAGCACGCCAAATACTAAATTGTTGACAGTAGGTACTCAATTAACATCAAATTTAACATATCAGTCCGAGACTAGCACTTTTAAAAAAAAATGAAGAGCGCTGGTTTTGGAAACAAAGCACATATCATAATAATTCTATGAAGTGCAAAAAACCTGGAAATGTAAAAGGGGGGAAAACAAGAAAATGGTGGGACAAAAATGAACGGTCCACAATCACTTGTGCCAAAATTAACTGATACACTTACAGTACGGCTCGTGTAAAAAGGAATTGCTCAGCAACCTAACACCAAGAAGGGGGGGACTGAACGCGCGGCATGGAAATTCAGTAAAGAGCAGAAATTGTTAAGACAAGATGGTGTGCCGGGTGTGCACCGGCATACCCAAAAATTGTGAAGGTCCCCTCCCTACCCTAGTGGGATTGATTGATTTAACAGAACAGAGAATTGGTACTGCGGTGGAAGAAAACAACCTAGCTGCTCATACCTCGAAGGAAGGAAGGAGCCCAATGGCGAGAGACTGGGACCGGTGGAGACAGCTGCAGGATGTCCCGGGGGGAAAAGAAGAAAGTGAACGGCGATGGCGGCGGCGGCGGCGCGCGTCCCCCGAGAGGCGAGAGGAGGGGCGGGATTGAGGCGGCCGCAGCTGTAGGTACCTCCGCCGCGAGGAAGAGAAGGTCAGGAGCGAGGGCCTGGGAAGGGGGAAGTGAAAAGAAACGGAAAATGTACCAGTACTAGGAAAAGAGGAGTAAGCTTGGCTCTCGATAAGACAGTTTTAAATTTAATTGGAAGTAGATAATTATTTATTGACGAACTGGTTGTGCTTTAGATATTTTTTTTAGGTAAGCGTACTTTAGATTTCTTTTAGTGATAAACCAAAACTTTATTGCGAAGTAGCAGCTCGGTTTACAGAAATAACAAACTGGTCATGGGATAAACCCAGCCACAAATGACGACCAACATCTAACGAAGTAGAAATTTTAGCTAAATTGTGTGCATCAATATTCATAGTAGATCGTATTTTAGATGGCTAGATTCCTTTGGATAAAATCATCTCGTCCGGGTATAAGTCTTAGGCCCAATTATTTTGGTTGATTATGTCAGAATCTTGAGAATCACCCACCCCTAGATTCTTCTAGAATATTGAACCCATATTTTTCACAATCCTAGCTAGTTATTTGGGCGGAGGTCCGTTTCTCAAGAACCGGACCTTAGACTTGGCACGAGTGCTCATATTTTTGATTTTTTTTCTACACATTGCGATGTTCGTTTTGTGAGAGCCAGTGTTCAAGATTTGTTGGTGCTTCGTTCACAGACCCTCCCCCCCCCATCCAAGTGGACCGGGGTTCGTTAAATCTTCTCTAATGCTGGCATGTCCCCCTTCACACCCTAAGTTTAGCCCTCACCTCCGTCACTGCCACCGCCTCCGTGTTGGCTATGCTTCTAACCCAATCCACTCTCAACATTTTGCAGCAAAAACACAAGGCCAACCACGTCAGCCTTGACTCCATCTCAGTGCAATCACAAAGCTTTTCGGACAACCAGATCCAGACAGGGCAAGTGAGCTCAAGGAAAGGCCATGAAACTTAGGGGCAGAAGGAGGAAAACAAACTCCTTCGAATTGTCCTAAACACCCAGAGGCAATAGATTATCTAGAAGCACCTTTGGTTTCCAAACCTTGAGGTATCAGATGGACAATCTCGAAAGTGCGAGCTAAGGAAAAGCTCGATATTTTCGCGAATAAGTCATTCACTCACAAATACTAAGTTGTTATTTCTCGGTGGTACCGATTTTGACATAGCATCCTTTGGCATGCAGCTTTGCATAATTGGGTAAGTCCTAAGTGACATAAGGGAAATAACTCAGAGGTACCAAAGGTGAAGGAGACAACATTTGACTAGGGAGGAAATGCCCGAACTTACCGGAAAATGGCTCAACACTTTTCTTGTTGGCTCGGTACAACTAGTCGACTGGTCTAGAGGAACCCAGATAGTGTTATGTTGGCGGATAAGAGTGTTTTTAGTCGAAAGTCTAAAGGATACATAGCTTGAATTCTCAGTAAGGTGTTTATCCCTAGATTTTTTTGCATGTGTTCCTGTTTATAATACCACTGTTCTTCTCAATGTGGCTCTTTGGTCCATTAAAACCCTAAAAAAGTTAAAAACGATAATCCTTGGGCTCTAACCTTCTTGATGATCAGAAGTATTGGTCTCCATGCATGTTTCCACTTACCAAATGGACTATACCTCAATTTGTTCTCTTAATTACCTTGTCATTAATCACTAAAACTTATAGGGGACCTAGATTTGTTTTCACACACTCATGTGTCCTAAGTGACATGATAAAAAAATGCTCAGGACTGTAATCATTATGTAGCAAATATTTTTACGAATATGCTTTCTAGACATTTGAGTACAATTTTTTGGAACTATCATTCAAAAAGAAAATTACTCTACCTTTTTCTTCTAGTTGTATGTGAAAGACATAGTATATTGCTGCAAATCAATAATTCATTCTTCTTTTTCTTAGCATTTATACTTAGATACTGAAATTTCTGATTTACTCACCCACGGCATGATTGTTGCTATTCAACGAGATTTTGTACCGTACAAACTTTGGACCCTGATAAGTGGCACACGTGTGGTACGAACACATGACAACTCGGAACATTTTTTATGACAAGTTTAGTGACGCGAGGATGGCAACTTTAGTTGTCAAGCATGACAACTTTCTTTTCGGATGACAAATTTTAAAAAAAAATTGATTTGTTTTTTTCTTTTTAGATGGCAATTTTAGTTGTAAAAATGATCAGGATCGGATTGCTTCATGTCACACGTTCGGCACTCATCATTTGGGTAAACTTTTAGGACTGTTTCAATGCCACGGTCCGAAAGATTAGCTAGAAACCGCCAAATGTTTTAAGCTTTCCTTCATGCACGTACAAAACCCAGTGGCACCAATAAATGGAGACGTTGGCATCCTGCACGTGAGCGTGGCAAACCCTTTGCACATTGGAGTGTTACGTATGTACGATCTCTTCTTCACTTGCCAATGGAGGAATTAGAAAGGTGCCAATTAATTCCATCATGTGTCTCCATCCGTGCCAATTAATTCCATCATGTGTCTCCATCCAGATCAAGCCAGCATGGCTGCATATCTCTCTCCCCCAAAAACAACGTTGCTCAGTCGTATGCCGCTACTGCAGATTCGGTGAGTCCTGGGCTCCTGGCCATTAAATATCTCGGAGGAGCTCTGGAAGCGCGACTGATGGCAGCACTGGCCACGACGCTCGCGCACTGCAGCTCCACTCTGCCTGGATTATGTTGTCCACTCAGCCGTTTTCGGTGAGACTAATGGCGATTTCGGATAACTACGTAACCTGTAATGTGCCTTCGGGCTACTGGACAAGGGAAGAAAATGACAGCCCACTTGACATGTGCTATGAGAGGTGTTTCTCTTGCACTGCTCCCCTGTCAATTCCACACTTCCTTCTCACCGTCTATTGTGATGTACTGTATATATTGTGACAAAAAATAACCAGTCAAGGTACTGTAATTGCCGCTTGTGTTTTTGTCCCGAGGATGACGGTATCGGAGATAAGGGCATCTTTAATGGCGACTCACAAATTTTCTCCCACATTCGTCCTCAGACAGGAGACCAGTCTACAGACACTAATGCGGGAGGACGCCATTCAACTGTAGCCGCATACATTTTTATTAGAATGAAGGCTCAAGAGAGCTAGAAGATGAATAGTGCTCCACACACACTTGCTATATTACTCAGAGTGATTACAGGTACATATATAGCCGGCTCCCTCTACCCTCCGGCAGTCATAGGCAAGTATGCCTTGTGCACGGAGTGGGAGTTGTGACCCTAAAGACTAGGGATAAGATACAACAGAATTCAACGGTACAATCTGTTACCCCCCACCCCCCCCCCC
>NC_041385.1:106572037-106577879 GCF_002162155.2 Triticum dicoccoides
CCCCCCGCAGTCGAAACTCCGCCTGGTCGGACGTTGAGACTCGTACGAAAATCGGTGAATACAACAGATGGCAACCCCTTGGTGAAGACATCAGCAAACTGCGAGTCGGATGGTACATGAAGAACACGAGCTTCACCCAACGCAACACAATCACGGATGAAGTGGAGATCAATCTCGACATGTTTGGTCCGCTGGTGCTGGACGGGGTTGGTGGAGAGGTATGTGGCACTGATGTTGTCGCATGATGGTTGCGCGCGGCGGCGGTCGATGAAGTTCGTGGAGTAGTTGGCGCAGCCAAGTGGTCTCGGCGATGCAGTTCGCGACAGCTCGATATTCTGCCTTGGCACTGGATCGAGAAACAGTGGGCTGACGTTTAGAAGACCAGGAAACGAGATTGGGCCCAAGGAACACGCAGAAGTCGGACGTGGACTTGCGTGTGTCAGGGCATCCAGCCCAATCGGCATCGGAATAAGCAAGCAGCTCCTGAGAAGGCGACTGGTAGAACTGCAGGCCGTAGTGGGAGGTGCCTTGAAGATACTGAAGGATGCGTTTGACGAGAGTGAGATGCGAGGTGCGGGGCGCGTGCATGAAGAGACATGCTTGTTGAACGGCGTAGGAAATATCCGGCCGAGTGAGTGTAAGATACTGGAGGGCGCCGGCTAGGCTTCTATAGTGTGTGGGATTGGAGAGAGGGTCGCCATCAAAGGCGGATGGTTTTTCCTTGGTGTCAATGGGAGTCGAAATCGGGTTGCAATTGAGCATGTTGGCCCGATCCAAGATCTTCAGAAGGTACTGCTGTTGAGAAAGGAAGAGACCAGAGGAGGTGCACGTCACGCTGACACCAAGAAAATGATGGATGTCAGCAAGGTCCGACATGGCAAATTCGGCCTTAAGAGAGGTGATGACAGAGGACAGGGTGGAGGAGTTGTTGGCGGTGAGAATAATGTCATCCACATAGAGAAGTAGGTAAGCCATGGAAGAGCCGCGGTGCAAGATGAATAGGGACGTGTCACATTTAGAGGAGACAAAGCCCAAGGAGAGGATGAAAGACTTGAACCGTAAGAACCAGGTGCGGGGAGCTTGCTTGAGACCGTAGAGGGATTTTTGGAGGAGACAAACATGGTTGGGGTGGGAGGCTTCCACAAAACCAGCTGGTTGGGCGCAGTAGACGGTCTGACTGAGATCTCCGTGGAGGAACGCATTTTTGACGTCGAGTTGGTGAATGGGCCAAGCATGCACGGTTGCAATGCTGAGGACGACCCGAATCATGGCCGGCTTCACCACTGGACTGAACGTCTCCGAGAAATCAACTCCCTCCTGTTGCGTGAACCCCCGAAGAACCCACCGCGCCTTGTAACGTGCCAAGGTGCCGTTCAGATGCAGTTCGTGCTGAAAAATCCATTTGATGGTGACCACGTTGACACCTGCAGGGTGAGGAACCAAACACCAAGTTTTGTTCTTTACCAAAGCACAAAATTCATCGAGCATAGCATTGTGCCAATTGGGGTCTTTGAGAGTTGATTTGTACGTGGCAGGTAGGGGGAAAATAGCATCGGAGGTTGTTAGGGTGAAAAGACAACGAGGTTGGGCAAAAACACGTTTGGTGCGGGTGGTCATTTTATGTGCGTTGGCTGGGGGAGCAACCGGGACAACAGGGCGACATGGCGGGGAAGGAGTGGATGGAACGGAATGCGAGGTAGATGTGATGGGGCATGGTGCAGAGCTAGGGGCGAATCTAGGGAAGATTTGAGGCTAGCGGGAGACCCAATACGACCGGTGGGGGAGGGGACAGGGATATCAGGAGAGGCCGCATCGGGGGTGGACGCGTGGTGGGTGGTGGGGCTGGTGGCAGGCGCAGTCGGGGTAGTGGGGTCGTAGGGAGTAACGTGGGGCGCACAAACGGGTGGAGCGGAACGCGAGGAGGATTGGGAGAGCAGGCTGGCGTCCGAGGAAGGGGGAATCCTGGAGGGGATTGCACGCAGGTGGGTGGCAGGGGCGGGATCCGGTGCGAAAGAGTGGGTGGTGACCGGGCGTGTGGGGGGTCATATGGAAAAACCGAATCATCAAAAGTAATGTGACGAGAGACTATGACTTTGCGCATGGTAAGATCAAAAGCAGTGACACCCCTTGTGTTCGAGAGGGTAGCCAAGAAGAACACACCGTGCAGAGCGAGGGGCAAGCTTGTGGGGACTGGTGGCATAGAGGTTGGGAAAACATAAACAACCAAAGACCCGAAGATGATCATATGTGGGATGGGAACCGGTGAGGAAAAAGAATGGTGTATAAGGGGTGGTGTGAGTGGAGGGGCGACAATTTAAGAGGTGGGTCACAGTGCGGAGGGCCTCAACCCAAAAAGGGGGTGGTAAATTTGCTTGGAGGAGGAGAGTGCGGACGACGTCGTTCATTGTATGGATCATGCGTTCGGCTTTTCCATTCTGCGGGGAAGTGTGGGGGCAGGAGAGACGGTAGATGATGCCGTACGTGGAGAAGAACGAACGAAGGGAGGTGTTAATGAATTCACCACCATTGTCACATTGCATGCATTGGATGACAGTTTGAAACTGAGTGAAAATGTAGGTGAAGAAGCATTGGAGGACAGAGGAGGTCTCGAACTTGTGTCGTAGAGGAAACGACCAAGAGTAGTGCGAGTAGTCGTCGAGAATGATGAGTTAATAAGAATAGCCAGATAAACTCACAACAAGGGAAGTCCAAAGATCACAATGTAAAAGGTGAAAAGGTGCGGTAGTACAATTATTGGAAGAAGGAAAAGCTAAACGTGGTTGCCTCCCTAACTGACACGAGGAACAAGGAGAGATAATATGTTTATTACAATCAGGAAGAAAAGTGCTAGAAAGGGAAGCTAAAGTAGATTTGCTTGGGTGCCCGAGACGCCGGTGCCACAGATCACCGGTGGTGGTGAGTAGGGCAGAGAAGCCATTCGCGCGATCGCCGTAGAAGGGGTAAAGTGGGCCGGAGCTACTACATGTTTGAAGTGGAGTCTGCGTGTGAAGTGGCTTCATAGAGAAACTAACATGGTTAAACACAACTTCAACATTATTGTCACGAGATAATTTGCGGACAGAAATAAGATCTTTAACAATGCCCGGTGCGACGATGACGTCACAAAGAGAAAGGGAGGAAGGGGGATGGGTGGTGGAGTCGGTGTGTATAATGAGAAGACGATGGCCATTGCCAACAATGATGCTCGATGAAAAATGTGAAGGTAAAGAGCGAAACGAGGAGAGTTTACCAGGGTGCCCGATGACGTGCGTGGTTGCGCCGAAGTCGAGGATCCAATCGGCGCTGGACCCAGGAAGCCCATGTTGGGTGTAGGCGTGGTGGAAGAGGGCGGCGTGGTCCCATGACGGTGCGCCGTACAGGAGGAATGGCGAGGAGGCCGCGGAGTGCGGCGAGGATGGCCCTGTCAGCATGAGGGGGTAGGCCTGAGAGTGCACCCCGAGGCGCGGGCGAAGGACACCGACGGCATTGGGAGGGATCCAGGCAGGGCGAGGTTGAGGAAGAACCATGCCAAATGGGGCAGAGTAGCCTGTCTAGGGTGCCACCTGGGGCGGCTGAGAGCCGCGGCTAGAGTCGGTGCGTCCGCGACCACGACCACCGCCGCGGCCACGACCGCGACCACCGCCGGAGCCACCGTTGCCGCAACCGTCGTCGTTGTCGTCGGGGCCGCCGATGCCACCAGGGCGGCCAGAGGGAGGAGCCCGGTCGCCGTGGTCACCACGATCACTGACACAGTCGTTGTTGGTGTTGGGGCCACTAGTGATGGTGAGCGCGGCGGAGCTGGCCTCAGCGACACGAAGGTTGATGTTGTACTCAGCCAACTCGACACGGGAGCAGGCGACGTCGAACAGAGGGAGAGGCACCGTGCCGCTGAGGATGGTGCGGATGGTCACGAAGCACGCATCAAGGCCATGGAGGAACTGCATGCACAGATCTCTGTCGGAGACGTGGGCACCGGTGTCCGCAAGCCCATCGGCAAGGGTCTTGAGGCACCGGGCGTAGTCGGAGACCGCAAGGTCCCCCTACTTTAGATTGCGGCACTGCAGCGTGATATGGAGGTATTGCCCCCCTGGTTGGTGAGGAAGTAGTCTTTGATGCGCTATCAAGCGGTGTACATGTCAGCCGCGCGGCCCATGATGAGCTCGAGGAGGGAGTCCGCCAGCATGAAGATGATCCACAGGATGATGCGGTGGTCGACGGCGAGCCAGTTTGTGTCAGGGTTGAGAGGAGGACGACGCTCGATGTGGTCCTGGACATGGTGCTGCATGAGGACGCAGGTGAGGAAGGTACGCCACTTGATGTAGTTGTGCTCCGCCGGCTCGAGTTTGAACTTGATATGGTTGGAGATGTGGTTGTTGTGGAAGTTTTGGAGGAGAGGATTGGCAGGCAGGGCGAAGGAGGAGGCCAGGGCAGTGATAAGGGCATTGGAAGTGGCCGGACTAGTGGAGGAGGAGGGAGGAGGAGCGGTACCAGGAGGCGATGACTGAGGGGCCGAGGATGGGAGATCGCCGAAGATGTCCGCAAAGGCCATGGCAACTGATACTAAGCTAGAAGATGAATAGTGCTCCACACACACTTGTTATACTACTCAGAGTGATTACAGGTACATATATAGCCGGCTCCCTCTACCCTCCCGCAGTCATAGGCACGTGGGCCTTGTGCGCGGAGTGGGAGTTGTGATCCTAAAGACTAGGGATAAGATACAACATAATTCAACGGTACAATCTGTTAATAGAGAGGAGTCCAACTTTGAATTAACAAAGCCATCAACCGGCCAGGGATTACACAAGGCCACCACTACAACCAACAGGGAACAGAAAGGAAATGCTACAGCTGATACAAAGTGTTGCCAAGCAGCTTACAAGCACCAAAGACTACAAGCCCTACAAAAGTAATCTAAATAAGCACTAGCTTGTAGTCGACGGAGTCCTCCGAATGAAATTGGCCCAGAAGAGCGAACAGAGAGGAACATCAGACGACACCTATGCCCAACATCAAAGGACCGCGCCCTCATCTACCCAGGAAGGTGGACACGAATTCATGTCACTGTTCTACAAATCCTGAGGGGACCCCTGCCCCTCGCCTTGGCTCGAAAGGCGCCGGACCGCCGGAAGATGGAATTGCTCACCCTAGAGCAAAGAACAGACATGGTTCTAGCCACACTCAGCCCAACCTGCCACTGCACGAAGGAAACCAGAAGGATATCCACGCAGAGGCTCTCTGATGTAAGCACGAAGAGGAAAAACTTCAAGGGAGCTGCCACTTATAAACATACAGAGAAAAGAGATGGAGCACCACAATTGGAATAAGCTCAGGCCCGCACTAATCAACTCCCTGTTCATGCCATTGCATCGAGCAATTGCTACTGAGGACCCCTATACCCTCCCTGCCCAAGGCAATGACGCCAATCAAGCAGAAACTGGCCGGCAACCAAACATAAGGAGTGCCAAGGTTCACTAATTCAGAGATAAACACCATGTTCCATCTCCCTCGCCGAAGACACAGCCAACCCAGCAGCCACCACGCTGCCCCACTACATACTCCCAACTTGCCCAAGACGGCACCTTCAAGAAGGAGATGACACACGCCGCGCCGTTGCTGTCCAGTCTATGCAAGACAAGGGTTTTCTCCCAAGAAAGAAGCGGGAGGGAGAGGAACCGAACCTCGACGACGCCTCCGAGAAGGGGAACAACACTATCCGGTGTCGCTACCGCCGTGGCCAGAGAATCAGCCAAGGATTTATCCCGGTCCAAGTTCGTGATTCCTGGCAGTCCACCTTCACTGGCTCCCACGATCAAAGGCCGCCGACGACCAGAGCCGGCGG
>NC_041385.1:106578217-106591745 GCF_002162155.2 Triticum dicoccoides
CCTGCTATGATCGGAGACAACTCCCGCCGTCCCTCGCCGCCCACGCGGCAGAGGAGACACTAGGGCAACACCTGTGATGCTGCTCGTTGTAGAAGACGATGTCACCTCACTGCACAAGGCTGCCGCCTCGGCGCTCGAAGCCCTCCGCGCGGGAGCAACCAGATCCTCGCTGTTGTCGTCCTTGGTGGCAACACAGAGTTCATCGGAGGCCTCCTCGGGCGATGACGAGGGGGGAAAGGAGGGGGATGGGACGACTGGCGGCTAGGGTTTTGTCAACTCCCAAGTTGCCCCAAGCGGAGCGACGCGGGGGCTGGGGGCGGGGGCGTTCCTTGTCGGTGTCAAAACCGGCAGATCTCGGGTAGGGGGTCCCGAACTATGCGTCTAAGGATCGGAGGTAACAGGAGGCCGGGGACACGATGTTTTACCCACGTTCGGGCCCTCTTGATGGAGGTAATACCCTACTTCCTGCTTGATTGTCTTTGATGAGTATATGGGTTACGAGAGTTGATCTACCATGAGATCGTAATGGCTAAATCCTAGATGTCTAGCCTGCATGATTATGATTCTGCCTCTACGGACTAAACCCTCCGGTTTATATAGACACCGGAGGGGCCTACGGTTGTACAAGGTCGGTTTACAGAGAAAGGAATACATGATCCGAACGCCAAGCTTGCCATCCACGCAAAGAAGAGTCCCATCCGGACACGGAGGAAGGTCTTCGATCTCATATCTTCGCGACCCATTAGTCCGGCCCATATTACATAGCCTGGAAGCCCGAGGACCCCTTAATCCTAGGCTTCATCAGTAGCCCCTGAACCGGGCTTCAATGACGAGGTATCCGGCGCGCAGATTGTCTTCGACATTGCAAGGCGGGTTCTGATACATCTCCAACGTATCTATCATTTCTGATTGTTCCATGCTATTATATTACCCGTTTTGGATGTTTATGGGCTTTACTATACACTTTTATATCATTTTTGGGACTAACCTACTAACCGAGGCCCAACCCGAATTGCTGTTTTTTTGCCTATTTCAGTATTTCGCAGAAAAGGAATATCAAATGGAGTCCAAACGGAATGAAACCTTCGGGATTGATCTTTTTGGAACAAACGCAATCTATGAGACTTGGAGTGGACGTCAAGAAGCAGCCGGGGTGGCCACGAGGGTGAAAGCCGCACCCTGGGGGGGGGGGGGCGCCCCCTGCCTCATGGACCCCTCGTGGCTCCCCTGACCGACTTCTTTCGCCTATATATATCTACGAACCCCGAAAACATCCAGGAGCACCACGAAAAACTATTTCCGCCGCTACAACCTTCTATACCCGTGAGATCCCATCTTGGAGCCTTTTTGGGCACTCCGCCTGAGGGGGAATTGATCACAAAGGGCCTCTACATCATCACCAAGGCCTCTACGATGAGTTGTGAGTAGTTTACCACAGACCTTCGGGTCCATAGTTATTAGCTAGATGACTTCTTCTCTCTCTTTGAATCTCAATACAAAGTTCTCCTCGATCTTCCTGGAGATCTATTCGATGTAACTCTTTTTGCGGTGTGTTTGTCGAGATCCAATGAATTGTGGGTTTATGATCAAGTTTATCTATGAGAAATATTTGAATCTCCTCTGAATTCTTTTATGTATGATTGGTTATCTTTGCAAGCCTCTTCGAATTATCAGTTTGGTTTGGCCTACTAGATTGATCTTTCTTGCAATGGGAGAATTGTTTAGCTTTGGGTTCAACCTTGCGGTGTCCTTTCCCAGTGACAGCAGGGGAAGCAAGGCACGTATTGTATTGTTGCCATCGAGGATAAAAAGATGGGGTTTATATCATATTGCTTTAGTTTATCCCTCTACATCATGTCATCTTGCTTAATGCATTACTCTGTTCTTATGAACTTAATACTCTAGATGCATGCTAGATAGCGGTCGATGTGTGGAGTAATAGTAGTAGATGCAGGCAGGAGTCGGTCTACTTGTCGCGGACGTGATGCCTATATACATGATCATGCCTAGATATTCTCATAACTATGCACTTCTCTATCAATTCCTCGACAGTAATTTTTTCACCCACTGTAATACTTATGCTATCTTGAGAGAAGCCACTAGTGAAACCTATGGCCCCCGGGTCTATTCTCTATCATATAAGTTTCCAATCTACTTTATTTTGCAATCTTTACTTTTCAATCTATATCATAAAAATACCAAAAATATTTATCTTATCATATTATCTCTATAAGATCTCACTTTCGCAAGTGGCCGTGAAGGGATTGACAACCCCTTTATCGCATTGGTTGCGAGGTTCTTGTTTGTTTGTGTAGGTGCATGGGACTTGCGTGGAGCCTCCTACTGGATTGATACCTTGGTTCTCAAAAACTGAGGGAAATACTTCCGCTACTTTGCTGCATCACCCTTTCCTCTTCAAGGGAAAAACCAACGCATGCTCAAGAGGTAGTAAGAAGGATTTCTGGCGCCGTTGCCGGGGAGGTCTTCGCTCAAGTCAAGACATACCAAGTACCCATCACAAACTCATCTCCCTCGCATTACATTATTTGCCATTTGCCTCTCATTTTCCTCTCCCCCACTTCACCCTTGCCGTTTTATTCACCATCTCTTTCCCATTCTCCTCTCTTTCGCTTGCCTCTTGTGTGTCTATTTGCCCTGATGGCTTTACCTAAGAACGTTGATCCTCACTTTAGAAGGTTGGAAGAGATCGAACTCAACATTAGAAGCTTTATGACTTTACAATTTGAGCATAATAATTTTTCTAGAAATGAGCTTAAAGAACAAAAAAGCTTTATGGGATACATGAATAAAGAGCTTGATGATATGTCTAAGGAATTTTATGGTTTGAACTCTCAGTTTGCTCATGTTGAAAAATCTACAGACCAAATTTCTGATAAGCAGGTCACCTTAGTCAATAAGATGGCTGCCAAACCAGAAGGGTTAGAGGGAAATAATGATGAAGATCTAAAAGTTATTGATGTGTATCCTATTAAATCCTTGTTTTGCAATATAAATCTTAATAATGATGGGACTCGAGATGAGTCAACTTTAGTTAAAAGGCATCCCAATGATTTGGAGTTTTTTTATCTTGATGCTAAAATTGGTAAAAGTGGGATTGGAGAGATCAAAACTTTACATAGCAATGAACCCACTACTTTATATTTCAAGGAATTTAATTATGATAATTTTTCTTTAATAGATTGTATTTCCTTGTTGCAATCCGTGTTGAATTCTCCTCATGCTTATAGGCAAAACAAAGCTTTTACTAAACATATCGTTGATGCCTTAACGCAATCTTATGAAGAAAAACTTGAATTAGAAGTTTCTATCCCTAGAAAACTTTATGATGAGTGGGAACCTACTATTAAAATTAAAATAAAAGATCATGAATGCTATGCTTTGTGTGATTTGGGTGCTAGTGTTTCCACGATTCCAAAAACTTTATGTGATATGCTAGGTTTCCATGAATTTGATGATTGCTCTTTAAACTTGCACCTTGCGGATTCCACCATTAAGAAACCTATGGGAAGGATTAATGATGTTCTTATTGTTGCAAATAGGAATTATGTGCCCGTAGATTTTATCGTTCTTGATATAGATTGCAATCTTTCATGTCCTATTATTCTTGGTAGACCTTTCCTTAGAACGATTGGTGAAACTATTGATATGAAGGAAGGAAATATTAGATTCCAATTTCCATTAAGGAAAGGCATGGAACACTTTCCTAGAAATAAAATCAAATTACCTTATTAATCTATTATGAGAGCCACTTATGAATTGAATACCAAAGATGGCAATACTTAGATCTATTCTCGCTTTTATGCCTAGGTAGGGGCATTAAACGATAGCGCTTGTTGGGAGGCAACCCAATTTTATTTTTGTTCCTTGCTTTTTGTTCCTATTTAGTAATAAATAATTCATCTAGCCTCTTTTTAGATGCGGTTTTATGTTTTAGTTAGTGTTTGTGCCAAGTAGAACCTATAGGATCATCTTGGGTGAAAGTTAATTTGATCTTGCTGAAAAACAGAAACTTTTGCACTCACGAGAAAAAATCTAATAAATCACAGAAACGTGATTTTGAGTTGATTCTTTTTGAAGTAGATCAACAGACAAATTTAGTAGGACTTACTATTTGTTTAGGATTTTTAGAGTTCCAGAAGTATTCGAAAGTTACAGATTTCTACAGACTGTTCTGTTTTTGACAGATTTCTGTTTTTCGTGTGTTGTTTGCTTATTTTGATGAATCTCTGGCTAGTATCGGGGGGTATGAACCATAGAAGAGTTGTAATACAGTAGATTTAACACAAATATAAATAAATAATGATTTCATTACAGTACCTTAAGTGGTGGTTTTTCTTTCTTGCACTAACGGAGCTCATGAGATTTCCTGTTGAGTTTTGTGTTGTGAAGTTTTCAAGTTTTGGGTAAAGATTTGATGGACTATGGAATAAGGAGTGGAAGAGACTAAGCTTGGGGATGCCCATGGCACCCCAAGATAATTCAAGTACAACCAAAAGCCTAAGCTTGGGGATGCCCCGGAAGGCATCCCCTCTTTCGTCTTCGTCTATCGGTAAGTTTACTTGGAGCTATATTTTTATTCACCACATGATATGTGTTTTGCTTGGAGCGTCTTGTATGATATGAGTCTTTGATTTTTAGTTTACCACAATCATCCTTGCTGTACACACCTTTTGGTAGAGACACACATGATTTAGAATTTATTAGAATACTCTATGTGCTTCACTTATATCTTTTGAGCTAGACAGTTTTGCTCTAGTGCTTCACTTATATCTTTTTAGAGCACGGTGGTGGTTTTATTTTGTAGAAATTATTGATATCTCATGCTTCACTTATATTATTTTGAGAGTCTTTTAGAACAACATGGTATTTGCTATGATTATAAAATTGGTCCTAGAATGATGGCCATCCAAGTTGGGTATAATAAGAACTATCATAGGAAGTGAATTGAATACTATGGTCAACTTGATGCTTGACAATTGTTTTGAGATAGAAAGGTGGTAATATTAGAGTCATGCTAGTGGAGTAATTGTGAATTTGAGGAATAATTGTTTTGAAGTTTGTGATTCCCGTAGCATGCACGTATGGTGAACCGTTATGTGATGAAGTTGGAGCATGATTTATTTTTTGATTGTCTTCCTTATGAGTGGCGGTCGTGGATGAGCAATGGTCTTTTCCTACCAATTTATCCCCCTAGGAGCATGCACATAGTACTTTGTTTCAATAACTTGTAGATTTTTGCAATAAGTATATGAGTTCTTTATGACTAATGTTGAGTCCATGGATTATACGCACTCTCACCCTTCCACCATTGCTAGCCTCTCTTGTGTCGCGCAACTTTCTCCGGTACCATACACCCACCATATACCTTCCTCAAAACAACCACCATACCTACCTATTATGGCATTTCCATAGCCATTTTGAGATATATTGCCATGCAACTTTCCACCATTCCGTTTATTATGACACGCTCCATCATTGTCATATTGCTTTTGCATGATCATGTAGTTGACATCGTATTTGTGGCAAGGCCACCTTGATAATTCTTTCATACATGTCACTCTTGATTCATTGCATATCCTGGTACACCGCTGGAGGCATCCACATAGTGTCATATTTTGTTCTAAGTATTGAGTTGTAATTCCTGAGTTGTAAGTAAATAAAAGTGTGATGATCTTCATAATTAGAGCATGTAAGTGCATCTAGTGCCCCCTAGTGATTTTGGTGTATTGAAGACTTATAGGTTAAGGGGCTGATGCGTTTATGAGTGTACACATGTCTATAAGTCTATGAGGAGTTTGATATTTACAGAGAAAGTCGACCCCTAAAAATGAAGTTCTTCGACTGAAGACTTTGGATTTCTGAAGACTTTCTGAAGACTTTGAAAGTGAAGAAACTGGTGTGACTTTGAAGACTTGGTAATCATTCGAGGAACATGAAGCGTGAAGACTTTTGTTTTCGTAGTTTCATTTTCTCTTTCTTGAGTCATAGGAAACACCGTACTGTTAAAGGGGGTCGAGGAAATACTAAGGAAAAATTTCCATGTGATGCTCAACTCAAAATCCTACACCTACCAATCCCTTCGAGTGAAGCCATTGGAAATCTCGCACAGTTCAGTCATATTCTTCAGTAACAGAGACGAAGTTCTTCTGGTCTCTGAGGAATTTGTTCTGACTGAAGAGTTAGGAATTCGCTAGTGCGGATTGCCTACCAAGTGAGGAACATGATAGCCCTGAGGAATTCGAACCCTAAATATTCCGACCATTGCTGTGCTACGCGCCAGCTGTCCCAAAATATCTACCCACCTAACGGTCATATCAGACAAGGGCATTTATGTCTTATCATATCGGGCTGCTCCCCGGCTATAAATAGCCGCCCCCTACAACCACTAGTTGGTTGGCTGCTCCGTGAGAAACTGACACTTGTCATTTGAGAGCAACCCATCCTCCGAGGAGTTTGAGTGAAAATCATCAAGTGAGGAAATCCCAAACCCAAACCTACAAAACCCCAAGTGATTGAGCATCACTGAAGAGATTGATCCTGCGTGGATCCGACGCTTGTTTCCTTTGAAGACTATGCTTCTTCCAGACGGTTAGGCGTCAAGGTCTAGAGCATCCAAGAGGAATTGTGGATCGTTGAGTGACCGAGTTTGTGAAGGTTCGGAAGTCACCTGAAGACTTACCACGAGTGATTGGGCGAGGTCTGTGTGACTTTAGCTCAAGGAGAATACGGTGAGGACTGTGTGTCCGGGACTGGGTGTCCTCGAGTTTAAATACTCAGCCGCTCCAACCAGATGTACAACTGAGACAGCAGTTGGAACTGGTCTACCAAATCATTGTCTTCACCAAGCTAATTGGTTCTATTTCCTCAACTCTTTCATTTCCTCATGTATATTGTTGCGTGCCTGTTCATATCTGTTTGAAGACATTGACTGAAGACTTTCTCAATTTCCTCAGTTCTATTTCTTTAGTCTGTCCGTCTTCTTCCTTGTGTTATCCTGTGTTTACGCTTTCTGTACTCTATGCTTGTCTTCATTTCATCATGATGACTATGCTTGTGTTCTTTTATGTTCCTTTCTGAGTACTTATTCCGCTGCAAGTAGTTCTTCATTTAGGAATTTCCTCACCACCAAATTCCTCAGTGAAGAATTCATAAAAATTGCCTATTCACCGCCCTCTAGTCGATATAACGCACTTTCAATTGGTATCAGAGCAAGGTACTCCCTTGTTCTGTGTGATTTTGGTTTAACCACTTGGAGTTCTAGTTATGTCGACCGCAGGTATGATCAAGTTCTCTGCTGGGTGTCCTACCTTCGATGGCATGGATTACCCCTACTGGAAGAATAAGATGCGAATGCATCTTGAAGCAATTGACAACGATCTCTGGTATGTTGTGGAAAATGGTGTTCCCTCAGTCACACCTTCCCTGAATGCTGCTGATGTGAAGAGATTCAAGCAACTTGATTCTCAAGCGAAGAATATCATATGTGGTCATCTTAGTAAAGGGCAGTATGGTAGAGTGAGTGCTTTGGAAACTGCTAAGCTTATCTGGGATATGCTCTCCAAAGTAAACGAAGGAGTCTCAACTCAACGTGACTCTCATGTTGATGTTCTTCGCAATCCTTCAACCGCTTCAAAAGACTCGATAATGAAAATGTTCAGCAAACCTTCGATCGCCTCACTGATATCTCAAATGAGCTTCAAGCGCTTGGCGCCACTGATATCACTGACCATGAGGTGGTGAAGAAATTGCTGAGATCACTCAATTCTTCATTTGACACTCTGGCACTGATGATTCAAGAGCGTGCTGATTACAAGTCACTTGATCCCGCTGATATCCTCGAGAGGCTAAACACTCATGAGTTCCAGCTTGCTGAGAAGAGAGATCTCTATGGTTTGAACTATGGCAAACCACGTGCTCTGAAGGCCAAGGCAGTCTCTGAGTCTGAGGAAGAAGACTCTACCAGCAGCCTTGGTGATCCTGAAGAACTGAGCCAGGAACTAGCACTGCTCTTGAAGAAATTTCAGAAGTTCTCAAGACATGGTTGCTTTGGAAAATCCTCAAGGAGAAACGATTCCTCTTCCGGTGACTACAAGAAAAGGCTGTGCCACAAATGCAAGAAGCCTGGTCACTACATTCAAGATTGTCCTCAGTGGGACATGGAATTAAAGAAGGAGAAATACAAGGATTACAGTTCTGATGATGCCAAGAAGAAGAAGAAATCTTCAAAGTCTCCATCATCAAAATCCTCAAAGTCTTCATCCCACAAGAAGAGAAGCTCCAAGAAGGCTCGGGCATTCATTGGCAAGGAAATGGATTCCGAGGCTGAATCTGAGGATCATGAGGAAGAGGAGGCACTCAAGGAGTCTGAGTCAGGTGTGGCAAGTCTAGCTCTTGCTACAGCATTTGTCAGCAAGTCTATCTTCAATTCTGAAGAAAATGGCAATACTAACAACGCTGATGAAGGCAATGATGACTACGCTCCCACCTATTGCTTCATGGCAAAGGGTGCCAAGGTAACTAAATACCCCTCCTCTGAATCAAGTGAGGATGAATCCGATGAAAATATTAAGCCCAGCTACTTTAAACTTGCTAAGATTGCTGTGAAACAACAAAAAGCTATTGAAAAGCTTCAAAACATGCTAGAAAAAAGTGATGATATGTTGGGTGATGAAATGGAACACACTAAAGACTTAACTGAAAATCTTCAGAGACTTCAGTCTAAGTTTGACAACCTTCAATGTCGTCATAACACTCTCTTATCTGATCACGAGAAGCTTTCTTATGAATTTCTTCAAAGAAAGCAAGATCTTGAGAAGCTAAGAGTGAGTTATGAAGATCTTCAGAAGGAGCGCGATTCATTACTTGCTCAACAAATCAGCACTACTCAGGAAGAATTTGTTCCTCCATGTCTGAAGTGCATTGAACGTGAATCTGCTAATTATTCACCTGAATGTTCAAATGCTTCAACTATTACAAATTCTTCATCTGTCTCTGCTATCACTAATTCCTCATCTGAGGACATTGCTAGTACTACTAATGATGCAGGGCTGAAGGAATTGTACACAACAGGCATGTACAAAAGCCTCAAAGGGCATCAGATTCTTTGTGATGTGCTTAAAAATCAGATCCTAAACAGAAACCCTATGAAAGAGGGTATTGCCTTTGAGAGGAAACTCAATGCTGATGGAACATATTGGAAGCCTGAGCAGTACCCCAAAACCTCATGGGTTGCTGCAAAGGGACCTCCAGTTGATCCATCCAACTTACCTGGCTTTACATGTGAATCTCCTCATTCTTCTGATGAGTCATTTGACTCTAACTATAAACTGTTCAAAAATCAGAATGGTGAAGTATTTGCTAGATATGTTGGCACTAACTGCAGGAACGGTTCCCCTATGAAGAAAATCTGGGTTCCCAAAAGTTATCTTGAAAGTCTTCAGGTGAATGTCCTCATGACACCACCTGTGAAGAACAGGAACCCCAGATCTAATTCTTCATATGGACCTAATTCTTCACGTGGATCAAATTCCTCAAATGGATCAAAGTCCTCATATGATCATCATCGTGCTAACCCTTCTGTTTCGCAGGGTAGAGCTAAGGGCTATGAATATGAATGTTATTCTTCAAATCATTATGTTCATAAGTCCTCGAAGAATTTCTCTGCTTATTCATATGCTTACCCTAACCCCTCTTATGTGAAACGAAGCGGACTAGCTTCTATGCCACCTTTCTCATATGGTGCTCGTAGAGTGATGAACTCTTTGCCACCCCTTCAGATGTGGGTGGTGAAGAAAAAGAACTAATCTCTTACGCGGGGTCAGGTCTTCAGACGTGCTTAAAACGTCTAAAGAATTTGCTGGAGACCTGAACAATGCCTGAAAGGACGCAAGCTAATCATGAAGAAATGAATTTTCATTTCTCACGTCCTCACACTAATTTATCTGTGCTATTGCTTGATGAAATTGAACTAATGATATTGATGTCATATTCTTCACTAATGAAGTATATGAGTTCATGAGTTGCACTAATTCATCTGCAGGATGATCAGCCCAAAGCAAACGAGTGGGTCCTCAATAGTGGATGTACAAATCACATGACGGGTGACAAGAATCTATTGATGGATGCTCCGTTATCACCGTCACATCTGAAGCATATCATCTTCGCTGACAAAGGCAAAAGTCAGGTATTGGGTCTAGGTAAGGTTGCGATCTCAAAGGATCGACACATGGACAAAGTCATGCTTGTCGAGTCCTTAGGATACAACCTCATGTCATCTCAATGCTTTGTGATCTCGATATGGTTGTTGTCTTTGGAAGATATCGTTGTGTTGTGATCATGGAAGCTGACCATTCCAAAGTCTTCGAAGGCTTTAGGAGAGGAGATCTGTATATTGTTGATTTCTCTACAGGACCACAACCAGCCGTGTGCTTATTTGCAAAAGCTTCAGAAGGCTGACTATGGCATCGACGACTTGGTCATGCTGGCATGAGGAATCTGCACACGCTTGCGAAGAAGAAGCATGTCATTGGCATTGAGAATTTCAAATTCCTCAAGGATCACTTATGCAGAGCTTGTGAAGCTGGAAAGATGACAAAGGCCAAGCATCCAACGAAGACTGTCATGACTACCACTCGTCCATTTGAATTGCTTCACATGGATCTCTTTGGTCCTAACCACTATTCTGCAATTCTTAATGATGCATCTCAATATGGATTTGTTATTGTTGATGATTATTCTCATTACACATGGGTGCACATTGTCACTTACAAACATGAATTGCAGGAAGTCTTCAAACGATTTTCCTCGAGGGCTTCAACCAACTTTGGTGTGAAGATCAAGCACATAAGAACTGACAATGGGACCGAGTTCAAGAATTCCGGTCTGGATGGCTATCTTGATGAACTTGGTATTACTCATGAGTTATCTGCTCCTTATACTCCTTAGCAGAATGGTGTCGTGGAGCGCAAGAACAGAACCCTTGCTGAAATGGCTCGCACTATGCTTGATGAATACAAGACGCCTCGTCGCTTCTGGATTGAGGCAATTGATACTGCGTGCCATGTCATCAACAGGGTATATCTTCACAAATTCTTCAAGAAAACTGCTTATGAACTCCTCACTGACAAAAAGCCAAATGTGAGTTATTTCAAAGTCTTCGGTGCTAAATGTTGGATTAGAGATCCTCATCACACTTCAAAATTCTCACCGAAAGCACATGAATGTTTTATGCTTGGTTATGGAAAGGACTCGCACACCTACAGAGTCTTCAACAACGTTCTTCACAAAGTTGTTGAAACTGTAGATGTGCGGTTTGATGAAACTAATGGCTCGCAAAGAGAGCACCTACCTTCTGTGATAGATGAACCAACACCTGAAGATTTTATCAAGTTCAAGGCTACTGAGGATGTCATTCCTACCGAAGAATCTACTGAAGAATTCATTCCTGATCCTGATGATCATCGAGCTGGCGCACCTGAAGAAAATGCTCCTGAAGGGAATGCTGATCAAATTCCTCAAAGGCAACCCACTCATCCTCGCATCGCTAATGAAGTGCAAATTGAGAAGATCATTGATGACATTGAAGCACCAGGTCCTCTCACTCGCTCAAAATCTTCACATTTATCTAACTTTTGTGGGCACTTTGCTTTTGTCTCTATCTCAGAGCCCACTAAGGTAGATGAAGCATTTCTGGAGCCTGAGTGGATCCAGGCTATGCAAGAAGAATTACATTAGTTCGAGCTCAACAATGTCTGGGAACTAGTCAAACGTCCAGATCCTTGCAAGCACAACATCATTGGCACAAAGTGGATCTACCGCAACAAGCAAGATGAAAATGGCCTTGTGGTGAGGAATAAGGCACAACTTGTAGCTCAAGGCTACACCCAGGTTGAAGGAATTGATTTCGATGAAACTTTTGCACCTGTTGCTAGACTTGAGGCTATTCATATATTACTTGCTTATGCTAACCATCATAATATTATCTTACAACAAATGGATGTGAAAAGTGCATTCCTCAATGGTAAGCTTGAGGAAGAAGTATATGTTGCTCAACCCCCAGGTTTTGAAGATCCAAAGAATCCCGACAAAGTCTTCAGACTCAACAAGGCCTTGTATGGCCTCAAGCAAGCCCCTCGGGCGTGGTATGACACTTTGAAGGAATTCTTCATGAAGAAAGGCTTCAAACCCGGTTCACTCGACCCAACTCTTTTCACTAAATCTTATGATGGTGAATTATTTGTGTGCCAAATATATGTTGATGATATTATCTTTGGCTGCATTGACCAACGTTATAGTGATGAATTTGCCTATATGATGAGTGAAGAATATCAAATGTCTATGATGGGAGAATTGAAATTCTTTTTAGGTCTTCAAATTCGTCAACAGCGCAATGGTATATTCATATCGCAGGAGAAATACCTCAAAGAAGTATTGAGGAAATTCGGCATGCAAGATTGCAAAGGAGTCAAAATTCCAATGCCCACAAATGGCCATCTATGCACTGATGAAAATGGTCAAGACTTCGATCAAAAGTATACTGCTCCATGATTGGCTCTTTATTGTACCTATGTGCATCTAGGCCAGATATTATGCTTAGTGTTTGCATGTGTGCCCGATTTCAAGCTACACCGAAGGAATCACACCATAAGGCTGTGAAGCATATTCTTCGATATCTAGCTCACACACCAACACTTGGATTATGGTATCCCAAGGGCTCTTATTTTGATCTTGTTGGATATTCAGACTCTGACTATGCTGGCGATCGCGTGGACCGCAAGTCAACGTCAGGCACTTGCCATTTCCTCGGACGATCTTTGGTCTGTTGGTCCTCGAAGAAACAGAACTGCGTATCTCTCTCCATTATAGAAGATGAGTACATTGCTGCTGGATCATGTTGTGCTCAATTATTATGGATGAAGCAAACACTCAAGGACTATGGCATCAACGTGAAGAATGTGCCTCTCTACTGCGACAATGAGAGCGCTATCAAGATTTCTTGCAACCCAGTTCAGCACTCGAAGACAAAGCACATCCAGATTCGTCATCATTTTCTTCATGATCATGTGTTGAAGGGCGATATCTCCATCTGCCATGCAAGAACTGAATATCAGCTAGATGATATTTTCACCAAGCCCTTGGATGAGAAGTGATTTAGCAAGTTGTGGTGTGAGCTAAATATCCTAGAATCTTCGAATGTTCTTTGAAATGGACACTCATCCTAACACTTATGCTGACTTGATGACTTAGATGCGCAACACATGAAGTAACGTTTTTCTTCAATCAATGATGACTAACCCTCTAAGTGTGAAGAAATTAATGAAGAAATTGATTCTCAGAGCCCTATGACAATTGTATGCGGTGTCTGAAATCAGCCTTCTTATACGGTGGGTTACGCCACCACCCAAAGTTGAAAATCTTCAATTTGAGTTTTTTTCGTTTTTGAAATTCCTCATTTTTCTCAAATTCCTCAACTTGCAATGTCTTCACTATTTCCGTCGTTTGTCTTCAG
>NC_041385.1:106592156-106616061 GCF_002162155.2 Triticum dicoccoides
ATATATGAGTTTATGTCCTCTACAACATTCACTTATTGCTAATTCTTCAAGTTGATGTTTTCCGCTAAGTGAATGTGATCGGACCCTTCCCCCTCTATGATGAACTCAATCTAATATTTTCACAAATTCTTCATGTGCGTTCTGATTTGAAACTCGTTAAAAATGTTCACTGTGTCCTTGACAGCTGAAGAAATTGCGAACGGTAACTTAAAACTTATCTTATCTAAATTTTCGGCTTTGCCGCTCAAACCGTTCCGCTTCTCACGACAAATACTTATATATTCACCCACGATCCTACACGATCGCCACCTCACAGTACGTGGGTGACACATGTCAAGTGAATGAGAAGAGCCAGGGGCACGTTCGTCCAAAATTCTCGGGCGCACAATTTTTTCACTGCCACTATAAATACCCCTGCCTCAACCTCACTTCACTTTTACTCCACTCGACCACTCTCCCGCTCGAGCTTCCCAAACCCTAGTGCCATCGCTACTTCATCGTTGCCGGTGAGGAAGAGCTTCACTGCCTCGACCTCGTCGCCGTCATACTCGCGCCGGTTGCGGATCTCTTCACTCAGCCGCCGCCGTAGCCGTCTTCCTCTGCCGAGTTAGGGCGTGGAAGATCTAAACGGACGAACTTCACTTCTACACCTCTTAGTTCGTCGTGTTCTTCACTTCGGGTAATTAAAAGTTACTTTTATTGCCCGCTTTGATTCATGTGTTTTTCTTAAAAATCTTCAAAGGTGTTTATTCTTCAAATCCTCACACACTAAACACCTCACATGTATCTATTCTTGATTTGTTTCTCTAAGCAATGATTTTCTTCAAGATTCCTCAATTGTGTGGATTTTCAATCTGTACAACTCTGGAACCTAAGATAAAGAACGCTTAGTGAAATTCTTCAAGAATCATCGGTCAAATTCCGCAAACCTTTTCTTTCAAAAATCTTCTGAGAACACATATGACCTCTCCAAATTCCTCGCAACTATACTCTGTTCACAGGTACAAATGTTCGCTGCTGAATCACTAGGTTCTCATCAACTTAACTCATTTGCAGCGTTCCTCGAAGAAAAGTTGCATACATCTTCAGAAACTTCAGTTGTTCATCCCCAGCTGAAGAAAATGGCTGATGGCAAGAAGCCACAAAAGGGAGGAAAAAGGCCTGAGGTCAACACTGCGTTTGAAATCCCTGAGGATATTTATGCTGGATATTGCACTCCAGATGAGGCCAAGTTTGGCAAGGAGGACAAGATTCAGCGCAAAGTGCGCATACAACGTATTGAGAGGAGATGGGCACGAGAATGGAGGGAGTACAGGTATGTTACTCCCAAGTACATGAAGAAATTCACGCTCAACCCTCCATGCTCAAGACCTCCATTGAGACCTGGCCAACTAGTGGATCCCACCAGCCTCAAGCGCGGTGAGGACTATGCTGCTGAATGGGCTAGGCGCCAGGCCAAACTAGCCAAGCAAGCAAAAGAAGTAGTGAGGAAATTCAATGAAGATTCTGCTGCTGCTGCTAACGCTGCTGAGGCCTCTAGTAGTAAGCCTAAGAAGGCTATGCCAAAGAAGCCTGCCCACAAATCCAGTGCTTCTCCTTCAATGCCCTCACGGCCAAGCTCCTTAGCAATGCCCTCACGACCAGCATCTTCAAAGCCCTCATGGCCAATTCCTCAGTCTGCTCCTCCTCCTCCAAAGTCCTTAGTTCCTCTGACAAAGTCTTCGGCTGCTCCGACAAAATCTTCGGCACCCGTGCATCTTGCCACGTGCCAAAGGACTCAAGGCATCTCTATTGCCTCAGGAGCATCTGCTAGCTCCACTGCTGCACCAAGTTCCTCAGACGGACCATCCCTGCTGAAGAAAAAGGCCACTGCAGGTCGAGGCCTTCGCCCAAGTCCTCACAAGAAGCAAGTTGCCTTCCAAATTCCCTTTGATGACGATGAGGCTGATGATGAAGAACTTGCTGAAATCATCAGGGACAGGCAAGCCAAGGCCGCTAGAGCCAAAGGCAGCAATGTGCCACTAATGCCGGATCCCAAGTTGATCCTTGATTTTATTGACTTATGGCACAAGGACCCCACTACACCTTTGCCGGAGATGAATCTCACTCCTGGTCAAAGCCATGTTCTCACTCACTTCATTGAGGAAGAGAAGTGGAAGTATGGAGAAGGACGAAGATTGAAGAAAGCGCAATATAAGAAACAACGCTACCTCAAGGACAATGTCCCCACTCTCACTCCAGATCAGCTCCTTGCCTTGCAACAGGAAATCAAACAACTGAGCGATGACTTTGCTCGCTACTATGCTGATTGGAAGGGTGCAAAGGTTTAGTTCGTCAATCTGACGAAGACTTTCTCTTCAACTACCTCTGCTTCGGTGCATGTTGAAATTCCTCAGGCTAAAGCATCTGCCCAGCCCAATGAAGAAGATGCGAGCACCGCTGATGTCAGTATGGCTGCTGAAGAAAATGAGAGTACCAGGACTGATGACTCCATTCCAGCCGCTGATGATATTGCCAGGGCATCCACTAGTGATGCGCCTGAGGAAAGTGAACAAGTCAGGGCAACTGCAACAGTTGCGCCTGAAGAAAATGCACCTCCTGCACCTACACCAACTCCGATCTTTCCATCTGCATAAGATGTTAAGAAGACAAAGGCTGCAGAACGTGCAGCGATGAAAAAGAGGAAGGCATCAAATTCTTTAGCTCTAAAGAAGATGAAGACGCTAATCAGTTCAATTGACAATCCAATTGATGCCGTTCCTGTCTCATCAATGCCATCAAAGGACCTAGTTCCTTTTGGTGAAGAATATGATATTCCTGAGGAATCTGATGAAGAAACTCCATCTGCTGCTTTGACAGAGCAGTTGGACGAAGAAATTGAAGTGGATAAGCTCCCTTCAACCCCAGTCATTTCCTCACCTATGCCTCAGTTCACTGCTGAAGAGGCAGGTGTTGAAAAACTTGAAGATGAGGATGTGGACATCGGATGTACCACACCAGTGCTGAATGATGACTTTTGGGAAAGTTAGCACCCCAATTCTCCATTGTTTACTCCTCTCCAAGCTATTCCTCAGTCCCCAGTTGCTACAGAAGTACGAGTGGAATCTGATGAACCTCGTGCAACCCCGTCCGTCAATGAGGAAATTCCAGCCACTAGCGCTGATGAAAATGTGAATGAAGAAGAAAGGACTCAGGCTGCAACTGCAGAAGAAACTGAAATTCCTCAGCATGAGGAACCTGAGATTGCGATTCCTGAGGTGGTACTGCAAATCACTGACACTCCTCAACCCAAGCCAAAGAATCCCTTCTCCAAGAAGCCAAAATTCAAGGCTGATGATTTCTTTGGCGAGCACGCATTCTTCACTGAATTCAACCCTTATGACAATGCTCGTCTTAGAAGGAAGCGTTTCTGGACTACCAGCCAGGCAAACTTCTATTCCTCAGTTCTTTTTGACAAGCACAAAATCTTCGATCATGAGCACATTCCTCACGTGGATATGGAATCTATGCCTTGCTTCACGCCAGTTCTCAGTATGCTTCACGATGCAGGCTTGCTGAATTTCTGCTCTGACATCGTTGATTGGAATGAAGAGCTTATTCTTCAGTTCTACGCAACTTTGCATATCACAGGCGATGCAGCTGACGTCAACTCATGGGTGTTGGACTGGATGACTGAAAACACTCACTACAAGGCACCAGCCTCTGAATTGCTTCATGCCTTGCCAATAAGTCCTCCACCAGAAGGCGCTTGCTATCTGTATGATGAACCTGAACTTACTGATCATTATATGCAAGTGCTCATGAAGCCGCTGAAGCCTGGACAAGCTCACAGGACCAAATTCCTCTTGAAGGATTTGCTGTATGTGCCCAGAACCATCTACCGCATTCTGACGAAGACCATGAGTCCAATCAAAGGTCATGATTCATTTGATGAAGAAATTGTGGGGATGATGAAGAATATGCTCTTCAACATCATGCATGGTATCCCTATCAATTACCATGATTTCTTCATGAGGACTCTTGCGAATGTTGCACTTTCACCGTTTGAGCTGAAGCCTTATGCTCCATGGATCATGAGATTCCTCAGATCAAGGTCTTCACTCAACTACAAGGCTGATACTCTTAACCATGGCAGCTACTTGCCCCCAATTGAAGTCCTCAAGCGGATAATTTCCTCATCTAATGAGAAGGGCAAGTCACCAGCTGTGATCGATGAAGGCATTCATCCATTGGATGGTCAGTTCCGAAAAGCTGCATCTTATTCCAACAATGATGACTCTGCCACACATGATTCTGCTGCCAATGCCCCAAAGTCAAGTCCTCAAGCTACTGCTCCTCGCGTGATGACTGACCGTGAACTTCTTATAAGTCTTCACCAGAAGGTCGATTGGAATCACAAATGGGTTAAGTGTCAGTTTGGCTCTATTCTTCACAACATGACTTCTACACATAATGCAGTGAAGAAAAAACCACTACTACCTCCATGAAGTGTTTGATCGCACCTGGGCTATTATGTCACATCTATATGGCAAAGAAGATCTGAAGCAAATGGGCTTCAAGGAAGACTTTGACTGGTCTGCACCTCCACCGAAGAAATTCAAGAAGGTCAAGGTTCCTTCCTTGGTGGCCAGCTCATATTCTTCATCCCGTGCCACGGACGAGCATGAAGACTTGGACAACACTACAACAGGCCCTACAATGACTCAAGACCCTGACAACGCTGGCGCTCCTCCATCTTCATGATATTCTTCAGGGGTGTTAGTCCTCAGTTTCAACCCTTTTGGTCATTCGATGACAAAGAGGGAGAAATTTGAGTTGAGTTAGTCTTCAAGCGGTTCTATATATATGGGTGTTTTTTGCTAAGTTACAACTCTCGTTCTTCCGATGACTTTGCTGGATCGAGTTGTAATCTTAAACTCTATGGTGGCTTGATACTTTTGATGCGTTCTTCTCCATGCTTATTCCTCATTAAATGTTAATGCACACATGCTGAATTACATCAGTCACCATATTTCATCATGCATTTCAAATTCCTCATATTATGTCAAATGTGTGTATGAATTACAAGATATAGGGGGAGATCTCCATGATTATACTCTTCAAGTGTGCATTGCTTCAAAAGAAAATTCCTCACGTAGCACATCTTCAGGGGGAGTTCTTCTATATCTTGCAATCAAATTCCTCAATATCAGTATTTACACTTCATACGATTATCCCCGTTAAAAACTTAACCTATATTGTCATCAATCACCAAAAAGGGGGAGATTGTATGTGCATCTAGTGCCCCTTAGTGATTTTGGTGTATTGAAGACTTATAGGTTAAGGGACTGATGCGTTTATGAGTGTACACAGGTCTATAAGTCTATGAGGAGTTTGATATTTACAGAGAAAGTCGACCTCTAAAAATGAAGTTCTTCGACTGAAGACTTCTTGAAGATTTTGAAAGTGAAGAAATTGGTGTGACCTTGAAGACTTGGTAATCATTCGAGGAACATGAAGTGTGAAGACTTTTGTTTTCTTAGTTTCATTTTCTCTTTCTTGAGTCATAGGAAACACCGTACTGTTAAAGGGGGTCGAGGAAATACTAAGGAAAAATTTCCATGTGATGCTCAACTCAAAATCCTACACCTACCAATCCCTTCGAGTGAAGCCATTGGAAATCTCGCATAGTTCAGTCATATTCTTCAGTAACAGAGACGAAGTTCTTCTGGTCTCTGAGGAATTTGTTCTGACTGAAGAGTTAGGAATTCACTAGTGCGGATTGCCTACCAAGTGAGGAACATGATAGCCCTGAGGAATTCGAACCCTAAATGTTCCGACCGTTGCTGTGCTACACGCCAGCTGTCCCAAAATATCTACCCACCTAACGGTCATATCAGACAAGGGCATTTATGTCTTATCATGTCGGGCTGCTCCCCGGCTATAAATAGCCGCCCCCTACAACCACTAGTTGGTTGGCTGCTCCGAGAGAAACTGACACTTGTCATTTGAGAGCAACCCATCCTCCGAGGACTTTGAGTGAAAATCATCAAGTAAGGAAATCCCAAACCCAAACCTACAAAACCCCAAGTGATTGAGCATCACTAAAGAGATTGATCCTGCGTGGATCCGATGCTTGTTTCCTTTGAAGACTGTGCTTCTTCTAGATGGTTAGGCATCAAGGTCTAGAGCATCCAAGAGGAATTGTGGATCGCCGAGTGACCGAGTTTGTGAAGGTTCGGAAGTCACCTGAAGACTTACCACGAGTTATTGGGTGAGGTCTGTGTGACTTTTGCTCAAGGAGAATACGGTGAGGACTGTGTGTCCGGGACTGGGTGTCCTCGAGTTTAAATACTCAGCCGCTCCAACCAGATGTACAACTGAGACAACAGTTGGAACTGGTCTACCAAATCATTGTCTTCACCGAGCTAACTGGTTCTATTTCCTCAACTCTTTCATTTCCTCATGTATGTTGTTGCGTGCCTGTTCATATCTGTTTGAAGACATTGACTGAAGACTTTCTCAATTTCCTCAGTTCTATTTCTTCAGTCTGTCCGTCTTCTTCCTTGTGTTATCCTGTGTTTACGCTTTCTGTACTCTGTGCTTGTCTTCATTTCATCATGATGACTATGCTTGTGTTCTGTTATGTTCCTTTCTGAGTACTTATTCCGCTGCAAGTAGTTCTTCATTTAGGAATTTCCTCACCAGCAAATTCCTCAGTGAAGAATTCATAAAAATCGCCTATTCACCCCCCTCTAGTCGATATAACGCACTTTCAGAGCATTGTCCCAAGTGAGGAAAGGATGATGGAGACTATGATTCCCCCACAAGTCGGGATGAGACTCCGGAATTTATGAAAAATAAAAGAGGCCAAAGAAGCCCAAATAAAAAAAGGCCAAAGAAGCCCACCAAAAAATGAGAGAAAATGAGAGAAGGGACAATGTTACTATCCCTTTTCCACACTTGTGCTTCAAAGTAGCACCATGATCTTCATGATAGAGAGTCTCCTATGTTGTCACTCTCCTATACTAGTGGGAATTTTACATTATAGAACTTGGCTTGTATATTCCAATGATTGGCTTCCTCAAAATGCCCTTGGTCTTTGTGAGCAAGCAAGTTGGATGCACACCCACTTAGTTTCTTTTGTTGAGCTTTAATACACTTATAGCTCTAGTGCATCCGTTGCATGGAAATCCCTACTCACTCACATTGATATCTATTAATGGGCATCTCCATAGCCCGTTGATACACCTAGTTGATGTGAGACTATCTTCTCCTTTTTTGTCTTCTCCACAACCACCATTCTATTCCACATATAGTGCTATGTCCATGGCTCATGCTCATGTATTGCGTGAAAGTTGAAAAGGTTTGAGAACATCAAAAGTATGAAACAATTGCTTGGCTTGTCATCGGGGTTGTGCATGATTTAAGTATTTTGTGTGATGAAGATAGAGCATAGCCAAACTATATGATTTTGTAGTGATAGCTTTCTTTAGCCATGTTATTTCGAGAAGACATGATTGTTAGTATGCTTGAAGTATTATTATTCTTATGTCAATATGAACTTTTATTTTGAATCAGTTGGATCTGAATATTCATGCCACAATAAATAAAATTACATTGAGAAATATGCTAGGTAGCATTCCACATCAAAAATTCTATTTTTATCATTTACTACTCGAGGACGAGCAGGAATTAAGCTTGGGGATGCTTGATACGTCTCCAACGTATCTATAATTTTTGATTGTTCCATGCTATTACATTACCCACTTTGGATATTTATGGGCTTTACTATACACTTTTATATCATTTTTGGGACTAAACTACTAACTGGAGGCCTAGCCCGAATTGTTGTTTTTTTTGCCTATTTCAGTGTTTCACAGAAAAGGAATATCAAACGGAGTCCAAACGGAATGAAACCTTTCGGAGTGATCTTTTTGGAACAAACGCAATTCGGAAGACTTGGAGTGGACGTCAAGAAGCAGCCGAGGCGGCCACGAGGGTGTAATCCGCGCCCTAGGGGGGCGCCCCCTGCCTCGTGGGTCCCTCGTGGCTCCCCTGACCGACTTCTTTCGCCTATATATATCTACGTACCCCAAAAACATCCAGGAGCACCACGAAAAACTATTTCCGCGCCGCAACCTTCTGTAACCGTGAGATCCCATCTTGGAGCCTTTTCCGGCGCTCCGCTGGAGGGGGAATCGATCACGGAGGGCCTCTACATCATCACCAAGGCCTCTTCGATGAGTTGTGAGTAGTTTACCACAGACCTTCGGGTCCATAGTTATTAGCTAGATGGCTTCTTCTCTCTCTTTGAATCTCAATACAAAGTTCTCCTCGATCTTCTTGGAGATCTATTCGATGTAACTCTTTTTATGGTGTGTTTGTCGAGATCCGATGAATTGTGGGTTTATGATCAAGTTTATCTATGAGACATATTTGAATCTCCTCTGAATTCTTTTATGTATGATTGGTTATCTTTGCAAGTCTCTTCGAATTATCATTTTGGTTTGGCCTACTAGATTGATCTTTCTTGCAATGGGAGAATTGTTTAGCTTTGGGTTCAATCTTGCGGTGTCCTTTCCCAGTGACAGCAGGGGAAGCAAGGCACGTATTGTATTGTTGCCATCAAGGATAAAAAGATGGGGTTTATATCATATTGCTTGAGTTTATCCCTCTACATCATGTCATATTGCTTAATGCGTTACTCTGTTGTTATGAACTTAATACTCTAGATGCATGCTGGATAGCGGTCGATGTGCAGAGTAATAGTAGTAGATGCAGGCAGGAGTCGGTCTACTTCTCGCGGACGTGATGCCTATATACATGATCATGCCTAGATATTCTCATAACTATGCACTTTTCTATCAATTGCTCGACAGTAATTTGTTCACCCACCGCAATACTTATGCTATCTTGAGAGAAGCCACTAGTGAAATCTATGGCCCCCGGGTCTATTCTCTATCATATAAGTTTCCAATCTACTTTATTTTGCAATCTTTACTTTTCAATCTATATCATAAAAATACCAAAAATATTTATCTTATCATATTATCTCTATCAGATCTCACTTTCGCAAGTGGCCGTGAAGGGATTGACAACCCCTTTATCATGTTGGTTGCGAGGTTCTTGTTTGTTTGTGTAGGTGCAAGGGACTTGCATGGAGCCTCCTACTGGATTGATACCTTGGTTCTCAAAAACTGAGGGAAATACTTACGCTACTTTGCTGCATCACCCTTTTCTCTTCAAGGGAAAAACCAACGCATGCTCAAGAGGTAGCAGGTTCCATCTCCAAATACTCCAAAGCAGTCATCCGTACACAAGAGCTGTATCCGGTCCTGCTTACAACCCTAAGCTATAAAAGCAACAATACTTAAAATAAACCAAGTCACGTTCATGGCAACTTTTTCAGCAAGACGTTATGTTCTGGCCCTGTTATTATTCTGAACCGTTTTACAGCCCCACGTTTCACGTTTCGAGGCACGGTAATTGACACGTCTTGTCAAAGAAGAGAATGTGTCCCCTTATTACGGGATTCTCATCAATGCGGATTTGGGCAATCCAACCGTGCTGTTCGCACATCTCCTTAGGAATAGGTGAGATTTAAGGCTTATAAGGGGGGCGCTTGATATTCACTGTCTTTATAAGAGGACAAGGACCCATCTATTCACCTCACGCCTTCTTCTTCCTCTGCCCTCCGACCTCCGAGCTCCAGTGCCCAAGTTCTAAAACTTCCTTTTGCCCCAACTTCCTGAGTAATGGCTGGATCCGGTCTCCACGGCAACTGGGTGGCCTCCTCCGTTACAGAGAAGAACATCGAAGATCTGCGCGAGGTGAGGTACCTGACGGCGGAGTTCAAACACAGGTTTCCGACCCCGGGGCAGGTCATCCCTACCCCAAAGCCCGGCGAGATGGTGGTGTTCATCCCCCACTTCCTCCGAGGACTTGGGTTCGCCCTTCATCCCTTCGTCCGAGGTCTCATGTACTATTACAGGCTGGATTTCCATGATCTGGCCCCGAACTCCTTCCTCCATATCTCGGTGTTCATCGTCATATGCGAGGCATTTCTCCGCGTCCCTCCACACTTTGGCCTATGGATCAAGGTCTTCAATGTGAAGCCGAAGGTGGTTGAGGGCCAACACGTCGAGTGCGGCGGTGCCATGGTGAGCAAGCTCAACCATGTTACTTGGCCCAAAGGGAGATTTGTGGATACTGTCAAGGTACGGTAGGAGGAGTGGTTATACATCACCGAACCTCGCGGCACCAAGTGGGCAGCTGCTCCTGCTTTCAGATCTGGGCCTCCACTGCGGCTCACATCCTGGATCAACAAAGCTCTGTACTAGGGATCTTCTGATGAAGTATTGATGCTGCAAAAGCGCATCAAGAGCATGATAGCAAAGGACATCACCCTCGCGGATGTGATCCAGGTTATGCTTATCCGCCGAGCTCTACCTTGCCAACGACGACCTCTCAAAATGTGGGAGTTTAATCCGAGGGGCCTCGGACCCTGCTGCACTTCTATGGCATGATGCACAAGGGGATCTGGAGGCTTCTTTTCAAGAAGCAGAAGTCGTGGCCAAGGACATCTGACGACACCGGCCTCGACTGCAACCATCCGACATCCCCGGTGAGTATTATATTTCTGAACATATTTTAGTTCATCAATCCTTAGGAGGGGCACTGAGAGTTCCATCTCCTGAATAGGACTGGATAAAGAAGGCGGAGCGGGTCAAGTGTTCGGCCCCACTCCCTGAAGACCCAGCTAGGCCTCTATTGATGAAGATGCTGGTCCCGGCGCCTTACCAGGCGCCGGTAAAGAAGGACAAGAAGACGAAGAGCAAGGAGGCCGAAAGCAGCATCCATCACGAAGACACTTTGGGCGTTATGTCCGGAGGAACCGAGGCTCTTCCTCTCCCGAGGGAGACGAAGAGGAGTACAGGGAGGAGGAGGAAAAAGAAGAGAACCCTCCTCCCCAAGGGAAAAAGAGGGCGGCCTTTGCAGATCCGGAGGAGTGGGCGTCCAAGAGGGGAAGGGTATCCCTCTCGAATGATTCAGATTCAGGCACCGAAGCCGTGCCCAAGCACCGCCCCCGAGCCAAGCTGTCACGCCCAATATGCGACCCTATCCAAAAGGAACTCGAAGGTCCCTCCAAGGATAGACCCGCATATTAAAACGCTTTTGCAAGGTGGATATCATTACATCAACATTACATAATAGATGGGATACATACATAAGGCATACAATGCCACATGAATACAACATCACGATACATAAGAGCATCATCCGACTACGGATGAATCACAAACAGAAACTCAAACGACATCCACCCTGCTAGCCCAGGCTGCCGACCTGGAACCTATTCCCTGATCGAAGAAGATGTAGAAGAAGAACTCAACGCAAGCAAGCATCGCTCTCGCATCATGATCATCGCATAAACCTGTACCTGCAACTGTTGTTGTAGTAATCTGTGAGCCACGAGGACTCAGCAATCCCATTACCATGGGTATCAAGACTAGCAAAGCTTAATAGGAAAGGAAGGGGTAAAGTGGTGAGGCTGCAGCAGCGGCTAAGCATGATATGGTGGCTAACATACGCGAATAAGAGCGAGAAGAAAGCAAAAGGAACGGTCGTCAACTAGCAATGATCAAGAAGTGATCCTGAACTCCTACTTACGTCAACCATAACCCAGAAACCGTGTTCACTTTCCGGACTCCGCCGAAAAGAGACCATCACGGCTACACACACGGTTGATGCGTTTTAATTCGGATCTAGTGTCAAGTTATCTACAACCGGACATTAACAAATTCCCATCTGCCTATAACCGCAGGCACGACTTTCGAAAGATTATACCCTGCAAGGGTGTCCCAACTTAGCCCATGACAAGCTCTCGCGATCAATGAAGGAATAGACCTTCTCCCAGGAAGACCCGATCAGACTCGGAATCCCGGTTTACAAGACATTTTGACAATGGTAAAACAAGACCAGCAAAGCCTCCCGCTGTGCCGACAAATCCCGATAGGAGCTGCACATATCTCGTTCTCAGGGCACACCGGATGAGCCAGACGTCGGGTTGGCATAGACCCTGGTTGCCCAGGGGGCGCCGGACATCGCTCGGTTCGGACCAACACTTAGACAAGCACTGGCCCGGGGGGGCTACAATAAAGATGACCCTCGGGTTGGCCGACCCAAGGGAAAGGGGTAGGTGGTGGTGAGGCAAATGGTAAAACCAACGTTGGGCCTTGCTGGAGGAGTTTTATTCAAAGCGAACTGTCAAGGGGGTCTCATAAATCACCCAACCACGTAAGGAACGCAAAATCCGGGAACATAACACCGGTATGACAGAAACTAGGGTGGCAAGAGTGGAACAAAACACTAGGCAAAAGGCCGAGTCTTCCACCCTTTACCAAGTATATAGATGCATTAATAATATAAGAGATATTGTGATATCCCAACCAAAATCGTGTCCACCATGGAGAAATCTTCAACTTCACCTGCAACTAACAACGCTATAAGAGGGGCTGAGCAAAGCGGTAACATAGCCAAGCAACGGTTTGCATAGGAAGGGTGTCAAAGGTTAGAGGTTCATGGCAACATGGGATGGCTCGACAAACAGATGATAGGTAGCGTAGCAAAGCGATAGAACGAAGCAACTAGCATAGCAATGATAGTAGTGAGATCCAGGGTAGCGGTCATCTTGCCTGAAATTCCGCAAGGAAGAAGAACGAGTCCATGAAGACGACGAACGGATGAAGCCAATCCAACCGTAGATGAACGAATCCTCACGATCGTAACGAAACAGGAACTATCAAAAAGAAGCACACAACATGGTAAACACACCAAACATGAACAAGACATGATACACAACAAGCATGATGCATGATAAAGCTACATGAAGCTACTCATGGCAAGAGATGATGCAAACAAGAACAACACATCAAGGCAAGTTTAAATGAGGCCTGGAACAACATATAACAATTTCGGTAAGTCCTCATATGCGTATTTCTAAATTGGTCCAGATCTGAATAAACCTTATGTTCAAGTTGTTAAACAGCAAGTTAAGATGCACAAAGATGATCTACACGAGATTCTAGTCAAGTTACATATAAAGTTCATTTAGTTCGGAGCTACGGCCTAGAAGATATGAGCAAAACAAGTTAAACATGGCATTGATGCAAAATGCACCCAAACATCAAGCAAACACCTCAAAACAAGGATGCAACATGATAATATGAAACTACATGCAATTCTAAGCAAGTTTCATATAGAGCACACACAAAACGGAGCAACGGTTCAACACACACACTATACAAGTTATAGCAACAATCTGTCCAAAACAGCAACTAGGCATATTGCAAGCATCAAAACAACATGCTACAGCACCTCAACATAATAACAAAAGGCATGGGCATGATGTACAGGTAAAGCATGTCAAAACACGAACGAGCTAACTCCAGAAATCACTAGAACATGCTCAAACACACATGGTAAGATTGCAAGTTATAACAATTTCAGACTTTGCAGAAAATAACATCACGATGCAATGTTTAGAGCTATCAAACAACATGTTACAGGAACTTATAATAGCAAAACAAGACATGGAATGATTCTACTCAAAGCATAGATCAAAAGTCCCTTACTGACCATAAGCCAAAAAGGATCAGAAAATATGATGGCACCCACATAAACATAGCAAGTTTTATACAGATTCATACATGGCAGGAACATAATTATGAAGGCATGTTTATGAGCTTGTACCACTCACTACAGAGCAATACATGGCATGACAAGGCACCCAACAGTAAGAATACATATTTGTGAAGCTAAGCATGGCAATAGAAAGTTCATAGGATGCATGGAACACTAGGAACAATCATGGTAACAACTAAACTTAATGGTAACAGGCTGACAGCAACATTATAAAGCAACTTTGGAGCAAGATATGAACAATCTACAGCAAGCTATAAATGCAACCAGGGGCATGGATGGATAGAGGATGACATGTAGATCAAAACATGTTTATAGGACATCTCCAGATTATGCATAGAATGACTAGTAGCAACATGTTTACATGGCATCACAAAATAACAGATTCAGCCTAGCAAAACAGCAACATCATGAACACTACTTAACAAGCTCGATTCACTCACCACAAGTCATTGCATGACAAGATAAGCATAGAATCATGAAGAAGACATGTTTGTGGAACAAACCAAGTCAAGAACAAGTCCATAGCATGCAAGGATCAACTACAACAAGCTTGGCCAAATTGAATAACATGTAAACAATCTGCCAGGAAACATTTTGAAGCAAAAGTAGAGCACTCAAATGACATGCTAGACTACTCCATAATTGCAACAAAGGGCATGAATGGATAGACAATAACCACATGTTCAAAACATCCTTACTGAAGTATCTCAAAATATGCATGGATCTCTCTGTAGCATCAAGTTTACATGGCATCAAAATAACAGCAGAACAGGGACTAAAATCAGCAACATCACGATGCCTAGTTTGCATGCTTGTGCTAGTCACCACATTGATCACAAAAATACATGGCATACACCACTATAAAGAAGACATGGCATAGTTCAAAAACACATGAAGACAACAACCTCATTGATCCGCGCCCCGCGCCCGAGCGCCTGGCCGCCGCCCGCCCGCGGGACGCCCGCGCGCCCGCGCCGGCGCCCCCGCCGCCGTTCGCCGCCGCCAGCCACCCGCGGCTCGGCCCGGTCGCCGCCTCCGCCTCGCCAGCGCGCCTCGGCGCCGCGGCACGTCGCCCGCCTCCGCCGCCGAGCCTCCCTCCGTTGTCCGCCGCCGCCCTAGCAGGCCGGAGCCGAGCTCCGCGCCGCCCCGCTCGCCGCTGCCGCCTAGCACCCGACCTCGCCCTGGGCTCCGGCGAGCTCGTGGGCTCTCCTCCCCGTGCCCTTCGCCGTCCCTTGCCGGGATCCGGCCGGATCCGGCGAGATCCGGCCCGGGATCCGCCTCCTCCCGGCCTCCCCAAGCCTCGCCGGCCATCTCCGTCGTCTCCGGCGAGGTTCTCCGGCGAACCTCGTAAACCGTGCAGATCCACAAGGTTGACCCCGAAAATCCCTAAGTCCCAGATTTTCGTAATTTTTATGCCATGTTCATGCCATCATAACTCTGCATCCGTAGCTCCGTTTCGTGCGTGTAATATGTCAAATTGTTCATCTCGACGAGTACATCATTTCATTCCATTGCATCATATTAATTTGAGGTCATCTTGATGCCTGAATCATCGTTGTAAGAGTGCTTCATGATGTTTTCTGCTGTCTGTTATCAGAATAAGCTCTTTTGTCATTTTTGCCATGATTGATGTGTGCATCCTATGAGGTTGTTGTCTTCATGTGTTTTTGAACTATGCCATGTCTTCTATACAGTGGTGTATGCCATGTATTTTTGTGATCAATGTGGTGACTAGCACAAGCATGCAAACTAGGCATCGTGATGTTGCTGATTTTAGTCCCTGTTCTGCTGTTATTTTGATGCCATGTAAACTTGATGCTACAGAGAGATCCATGCATATTTTGAGATAATTCAGTAAGGATGTTTTGAACATGTGGTTATTGTCTATCCATTCATACCCTTTGTTGCAATTATGAAGTAGTCTAGCATGTCATTTGAGTGCTCTACTTTTGCTTCAAAATATTTCTTGGCAGATTGTTTACATGTTATTCAATTTGGCCAAGCTTGTTGTAGTTGATCCTTGCATGCTATGGACTTATTCTTGACTTGGTTTGTTCCACAAACATGTCTTCTTCATGATTCTATGCTTATCTTGTCATGCAATGACTTGTGGTGAGTGAATCGAGCTTGTTAAGTAGTGTTCATGATGTTGTTGTTTTGCTAGGCTGAATCTGTTATTTCGTGATGCCATGTAAACATGTTGCTACTAGTGATTCTGTGCATAATCTGGAGATGTCCTATAAACATGTTTTGATCTACATGTCATCCTCTATCCATCCATGCCCCTGGTTGCATTTATAGCTTGCTGTAGATTGTTCATATCTTGCTCCAAAGTTGCTTTATAATGTTGCTGTCAGCCTGTTACCATTAAGTTTAGTTGTTACCATGATTGTTCCTAGTGTTCCATGCATCCTATGAACTTTCTATTGCCATGCTTAGCTTCACAAATATGTCTTCTTACTGTTGGGTGCCTTGTCATGCCATGTATTGCTCTGTAGTGAGTGGTACAAGCTCATAAACATGCCTTCATAATTATGTTCCTGCCATGTATGAATCTGTATTAAAACTTGCTATGTTTATGTAGGTGCAATCATATTTTCTGATCCTTTTTGGCTTATGGTCAGTAAGGGACTTTTGATCTATGCTTTGAGTAGAATCACTCCATGTCTTGTTTTGCTATTATAAGTTCCTGTAACATGTTGTTTGATAGCTCTAAACATTGCATCGTGATGTTATTTTCTGCAAAGTCTGAAATTGTTATAACTTGCAATCTTACCATGTGTGTTTGAGCATGTTCTAGTGATTTCTGGAGTTAGCTCAGTGTTCGTGTTTTGACATGCTTTACCTGTACATCATGCCCATGCCTTTTGTTATTATGTTGAGGTGCTGTAGCATGTTGTTTTGATGCTTGCAATATGCCTAGTTGCTGTTTTGGACAGATTGTTGCTATAACTTGTATAGTGTGTGTGTTGAACCGTTGCTCCGTTTTGTGTGTGCTCTATATGAAACTTGCTTAGAATTGCATGTAGTTTCATATTATCATGTTGCATCCTTCTTTTGAGGTGTTTGCTTGATGTTCGGGTGCATTTTGCATCAATGCCATGTTTAACTTGTTTTGCTCATATCTTCTAGGCCGTAGCTCCGAACTAAATGAACTTTATATGTAACTTGACTAGAATCTCGTGTAGATCATCTTTGTGCATCTTAACTTGCTGTTTGACAACTTGAACATAAGGTTTATTCAGATCTGGACCAGTTTCGAAATACGCATATGAGGACTTACCGGAATTGTTATATGTTGTTCCCGGCCTCATTTAAACTTGCCTTGATGTGTTGTTCTTGTTTGCATCGTCTCTTGCCATGAGTAGCTTCATGTAGCTTTGTCATGCATCATGCTTGTTGTGCATCATGTCTTGTTCATGTTTGGTGTGTTTACCATGTTGTGTGCTTCTTTTCGATAGTTCCTGTTTCGTTACGATCGTGAGGATTCGTTCGTCTACGGTTGGATTGGCTTCATCCGTCCGTCGTCTTCATGGACTCGTTCTTCTTCCTTGCAAAATTTCAGGCAAGATGACCGCTACCCTGGATCTCACTACTATCATTGCTATGCTAGTTGCTTCGTTCTATCGCTTTGCTGCGCTACCTATCATCTGTTTGTCGAGCCATCCCATGTTGCCATGAACCTCTAACCTTTGACACCCTTCCTATGCAAACCGTTGCTTGGCTATGTTACCGCTTTGCTCAGCCCCTCTTATAGCGTTGTTAGTTGCAGGTGAAGTTGAAGATTTCTCCATGGTGGACAGGATTTTGGTTGGGATATCACAATATCTCTTATATTATTAATGCATCTATATACTTGGTAAAGGGTGGAAGAGTCGGCCTTTTGCCTAGTGTTTTGTTCCACTCTTGCCGCCCTAGTTTCCGTCATACCGGTGTTATGTTCCCGGATTGTGCGTTCCTTACGCGGTCGGGTGATTTATGAGACCCCCTTGACAGTTTGCTTTGAATAAAACTCCTCCAGCAAGGCCCAACATTGGTTTTACCATTTGCCTCACCACCACCTACCCCTTTCCCTTGGGTCGGCCAACCCGAGGGTCATCTTTATTTTAGGCCCCCCGGGCCAGTGCTTGTCTAAGTGTTTGTCCGAACCGAGCGATGTCCGGCGCCCCCTGGGCAACCAGGGTCTATGCCAACCCGACGTCTGGCTCATCCTGTGTGCCCTAAGAACGAGATATGTGCAGCTCCTATCAGGATTTGTCGGCACAGCGGGAGGCTTTGCTGGTCTTGTTTTACCATTGTCAAAATGTCTTGTAAACCGGGATTCCGAGTCTGATCGGGTCTTCCTGGGAGAAGGTCTATTCCTTCGTTGATCGCGAGAGCTTGTCATGGGCTAAGTTGGGACACCCATGCAGGGTATAATCTTTCGAAAGCCGTGCCTGCGGTTATAGGAAGATGGGAATTTGTTAATGTCCGGTTGTAGATAACTTGACACTAGATCCGAACTAAAACGCATCAACCGCGTGTGTAGCCGTGATGGTCTCTTTTCGGCGGAGTCCGGAAAGTGAACACGGTTTCTGGGTTATGGTTGACGTAAGTAGGAGTTCAGGATCACTTCTTGATCATTGCTAGTTGACGACCGTTCCTTTTGCTCTCTTCTCGCTCTTATTCGCGTATGTTAGCCACCATATCATGCTTAGCCGCTGCTGCAGCCTCACCACTTTACCCCTTCCTTTCCTATTAAGCTTTGCTAGTCTTGATACCCATGGTAATGGGATTGCTGAGTCCTCGTGGCTCACAGATTACTACAACAACAGTTGCAGGTACAGGTTTATGCGATGATCATGACGCGAGAGCGATGCTTGCTTGCGTTGAGTTCTTCTTCTGCTTCTTCTACGATCAGGGAATAGGTTCCAGGTCGGCAGCCTGGGCTAGCAGGGTGGATGTCGTTTGAGTTTCTGTTTGTGATTCATCCATAGTCGGATGATGCTCTTATGTATCGTGATGTTGTATTCATGTGGCATTGTATGCCTTATGTATGTATCCCATCTATTATGTAATGTTGATGTAATGATATCCACCTTGCAAAAGTGTTTCAATATGCGGGTCTATCCTTGGAGGGACCTTCGAGTTCCTTTTGGATAGGGTCGCATATTGGGCGTGACACAAGCCCCTTGCCGAATCGTAAGGACCTTTAAGATGCCTTTCGTACATCAAATTTGTTTATAAATTATAAGGATAATACCAAATTTTGTGTTTCAGTCTGGCCCGCGACATCCCTCGAGATTCAGCATCATCGGGGGATCTTTTGCCGGAGAAGATGGAGAGCGAGACGCCTCCACAAGCTTCCCCACCTCCTAGAGCGGATGACACCGAGGTGTCGTCCCAAAGGATTTCTTCGCACTCCGGAGAAGTGTGGGAGGAGACCAAGACGGTGCCAGAGGATAACACCTTGGCTGCCGAAAACATGAATGGTGCAACCTTCATGGAGACCGGCGACGAGGGTCCTGGTTCATCCAATCCCCGGCCGATACTGTTTCGGAGACACAAACTACTCCGGAACCAAATCAGCAGCCCCCTCCATGGGAGGGGGAGGCGGCTACTCCAATGGCGACCTCTGCTAACATAGAGACACCGAACATGATGACAGATGCTCTACAGAGCGCTCCTGTCTTGGAGGAGGACCGTACCTTGATGGGTACGATGGCTGAGAAGGTTCAGTCTGCTAAGAGCGGCTGAATGAAGCCTTCACGAGCCTACTAACAGGCTTCGAGGTATGCAATGTAATGTCTTTAGCTGCTTTCCATATGAAAAATCTGCCTATATATAGATAGTAGCCCCTAAGACTCTGTTTGGCCAGTAAAGGATGGCGAACAGAGGGTCTATAAATATCCGCAGGAAATGACATACATATCTTCTTTAATAAAAAACATGCTTCACTATTAGTGGCGACCGCTCAGGCCGCCGAAGTTTCCGAACTAAAGCGGAAACTGCAGCTAGTCAACGGGGAAAATAACCGCATTAATAAGTGGCTCGACGAGGCGTAGGGTATGTTTCGAGTACTCCATATGTAATTGAATTAGTTTACAAACGCTAAGTTTGAGGCTTTACACGCTGCTATGTGCATAATTGCAGATGGTGCTGTTGAGGTCGAGACCCTCAAGAGTAACCTTGCCCGCGTGAAGGAGCAGGCAAGGGTGAGCGATGCGGCTGCTGACAAAGCGGCTGCTGACTTGAAGGCCGAACAAGTCACCCGACGCAAGGTCGAGGAGCAGGTATCCAAAGTTGAGAAAGAGCTCAAGGATGCCACTCGCAAGTGCGAGCTCCTCGAGGAGGATAATAAATCAAATGTGGTCGAACTCGCCAAGGCCCTTCAGGAAGCACAGGAGGCGAGGTCTGAATCCCGAGTGGCTCGTGAGGAGATCTATCAGGTCGGTCATATAGTGGCTGGTAAGCCCTTTCTTTCACAGTCTAAGTTTGTAGATCAGAAGTATGCCTTGCTTAATCGACCATGGAGTTCTCCAGACGCCTTTGCGGATCTTCCGAAGAGCGCCGTCGACACTGCGCAATTCTACCAAGCCCAAGAGGGGCATGTGACGGAGAAGCTGTTCTGGTCGCAGTTTGTGGCGCAGGAGCGCTCAACGCTGCTGAACGACCAGATGGCGTAGTGGGCCGAGCTGCATAAGATGTCCGGGGAGGCCATGAAGGAGGTCATAGTCTGGCTGTGGCCAGCCGAACCCGCTCCGAGCAGTTACTTTGGCCTAGTGCGGTGACTCGTCGATGTCGTGCCTCGAATTGATGCAATCAAGCGGTCAGTGTGCATAGAAGGTGCTTGGATGGCCTTCGCCCGCGTCAAGGTGCACTGGGCGAAGATGAAGGCCGCTGTTATCATGGTTTAGGCACCTCCCGAAGGCAAGGACCACCGCACGCTGGAGCATTATTTTGACGATGTCCTAGAGGGCGCCCGCTTGATAGAGGGTCAATGTTCAAAGGACATTATATTCGAATGAATGTATCCAAATGACGCAATCGTGTTTGCAATATATTAAGGCTTTACGATATATTTGTGCCATTGTGATGAAAGTTCTTTCCTCCTGTGCGGCTGTTTCTATATTCCTGAGAGTTTTCCAGTTGTCGACTTCAGCCCCCACATAGATGCTACGGGGGTGTTTGGATTGGCACATGAACACTCTTGCCCCAACGTCTTGGTCCATAACGGAGTTGTCTGTGCGACGAACCAGGTAATCGGACTATTTGGCTTTAACGCTCTCACTTAGCCATAGGAGTTTGATGATGGAGCTACAAAATAGCCCCTAGTACGTATGCGGCCTATCCGAATTCGGATGCATCACGTATATGACCGGAAAAACAATCCTTCATTTAATACAGAAAAAATCGTTAAAGATTTGGCAAGTCACCAAATGGCTGACCAGCTCTCGCCACATCATGACAGTCAGTTCTCGGCTTTCTCTACTGACTGCTTAACCGTACGAACCAGAAACACAATCGCAATAGTTCTTCCTTTACTACCCTAGCTGAACAAACGGAACATAAGATAGAAAGCACAGGAGCCGGGCAACCCAACTATTGAACCAAAGACATGATTCAGAGCCGATGCATATAATGCGGAGTTCGGGATGCCGAAGTACACTACAAAGCTGTTCGGGCTTTTGATTGGCAACACATGTGTGGCCATGTATAGCCCCTGGCAATGGATGCCGAGGTATGTGAGTGAGACGACTGAGGAGACGGAGTACAGTTTTATGAATAAAGTTGATACCCAAAAATTGTCCTCACTATGATCTGATTGATACGTCAAAATGTGATCTTACAGAGGTTACCATAAGCACCAAAGCCATTTTACATGCCAGGGGTCTAATAATAGAAGGAAAAAAAAGCTCAATACAAGTCTTTTAAATATCCTATCGCACGTCTGCGCCACTTTCGCCTTGTAGAGAGGGGTTACTTAAAAGGAATGGTCCTTGGTTATCCGCATGAAATCAGCCTCGAAGAGAGTCCTTGGAAGTCCATAAAATATGCAGGTTTGGATGCACCTGAGATAGGAGAGAAAAGATAATCGAAGAAAAAAGGTGAAAGGTCATACAGGGTCGAACCATACTGTAGACATGTCCGCATTGTGCCTCCGTTGATGCCCAGGGTATTTTGAGTGCGTAATGATGCATGTGCGGCACGTAGTCCACAGGTGTGTGCGGCGTACGATAGAGGCGGAACTGCTAATCTAGCTCATGAAGAACCAAGCTATCAGCTTGCGGGACTGACGAAACTCTTTTAACAGAGTCCGACGGCTTGATGGCCGATGAGGTGTGCGGCTTGAGGGAGCCGTTCTGTACTTCGGCCGCGAGAGCCGCATTGTGCTCCTCCATATGGAGGGTGCGTTCCGTGTTTCCATTTACTGTTATGATGCCACGTGGACCGGGCATCTTGATCTTTAAATAAGCATAGTGCGGGACCACGTTGAATCGAGCAAAAGCGGTCCATCCGAGTAGTGCGTGATAGCCACTTCAGAAGGGGACGATATCGAAGATCAAGTCCTCACTGCAGAAGTTGTCAGGCGAGCCGAAGATGACCTCCAATGTTATTGAGCCCGAGCAATGGGCTTCTACACCAGGTATTACTCCTTTAAATGTAGTTTTAGGGGGCTTGATTCTTGATGGATCAATACCCATTTTGCGGACAGTGTCTTGGTAAAGTAGGTTAAGACTACTGCCACCGTCCATGAGGACTCGCATAAGGTGGAATCCATCAATGATTGGATCGAGGACCAAAGCTACCGAACCTCCATGACAGATACTGGTTGGGTTGTCCTTTTAATCGAAGGTGATCGGACAAGCTGACCATGGGTTGAATTTTGGGGCAACCGGCTCTACAGCGTACACGTCCCTTAGTGCGCGCTTGCACTCCCGCTTGGGGATGTGGGTGACATAGATCATATTCACCGTTTTGACCTCGGGGCGAACTTCTTTTGTCCCCCTGTGTTTGGAGGGCGAGGGTCTTCTTCGTCGTCCTCGCTGGGCGGCCTTTTCCCCTTGTGTTCGGTGTTGAGCTTGCCGGCCTATTTGAAAACCCAACAGCTCCTGTGGGTGTGATTGGCAGGTTTATCAGGGGTGCCATGAATCTGGCAAGGTTGATCAAGTATTTTGTCCAAACAGGATGGACCATCTTTGCTTCCTTTGAATGGATTCTTCCGTTGACCGGATTGGGAGCCACTGAATCCGGCATTGACCGTCGTGTCTTCGTTATGGTTTCGATGCTTGTGCTTGTCGTGTCGTGGCTTGCCATTGCCGTCCCTGGCATCAGAGGTGCCTGAGTCGCCGGTGCTATTAATTCTACGAGCTAGCCAACTATCTTCTCCCGCGCAAAAGCGGGTCATAAGTGCAGTAAGGGCTGGCATGGACTTCAGTTTCTCTTGGCTGAGGTGTCGGGCCATCCACTCGTCTCGGACACTGTGTTTGAAGGCTGCAAGGGCTTCGGCATCCGGACAATCCACAATCTAGTTTTGCTTGATTAGGAACCTGGTGTAACACCCCGGATGTAACTTTCCATCTTTGTAACTCAAACTCTTGCCATTTTCGGCTATGTGTTATGATATTCCCTCCGTGGTTGGGTTTTGTCTTTTGTTTTGCATTTTATTCATGTCATGCTTCTAATATCATGTCATCATGTGCATCTCATTTGCATACGTGTTCGTCTCATGCATCCGAGCATTTTCCCCGTTGTCCGTTTCGCATTCCGACACTCCCACATGCACCGGCTCACCCCTCTTGTCTCTTTTCGTGTGCGGGTGTTAAACGTTCTTGGAATGGACCGAGGCTTGCCAAGTGGCCTTGGTACACCACCGGTAGACCACCTGTCAAGTTTCGTGTCATTTGGAGCTCGTTTGATACTCCAACGGTTAACCGCATAACCGCAAAGGCCTCTTTTGGGTTGCAGTCCAACACCCCTCCAAACCAGCCCAATAACCCATCTAAGTCACTTCCATGCTCTCCGTCGTCGGATCATGATCGTGTGGGCAAAAACTACACCTCATTTGGACTCTCCAAACTCCTCCTACCTATAAATATGTCCCCCCGTCCAATTTTCGGGCAAAAACCCTAGTCTCCCCTTCCTCCGCGCGCCGGACACGTCCGCCCGGCACCGGACGCGTCCTCCCACTGCCGCCCGAGCCAGCCGTCCGCCGCCACGTGGCCCCGGCACCCGCGCG
>NC_041385.1:106616314-106625924 GCF_002162155.2 Triticum dicoccoides
GCCCCGGCCGCCGCGCCCCATCGCCTCCCCGCTGCCGGCCATCGCGCCCCCGGCCGGATCCAGGCGTCCCGGCCGGCCCCGACCCCATCTCCGGCCGTCTTCCTCCCCTCCGACACCAACTCCGGCGAGTCTCCGGTGTACTTCGGCTTCCGTGCCCAGATCCAGATCTGGAACCTAGGTTGACCTCGTTTTTTTGCCAAGTCTGCATTATGTTTAGCCCTGTTCATCGCATCATAACTCCGTCAACGTAGCTCCGTTTCATGCGCATGATATTTCAAAATGTTCATCAGGTTGTGCTCTTAATTTTGTTCCATTGGGCCATGTTCATTTGAGGTCATCTCGATGCCCAAATCTCTGATGCAACAGTGCTATATAATGTTAGTTTCTGTTTCTTAACAGATTATGGACATTTGTCATTTTAGCTACATTTATTGTGTGCATCTTATGGGAGTGAGATCTACATGTGTTTTGAACTATGCCATGTATTCTTTACAGAGGTGCTTGCCATGTATTTTTGTGATCAATGTGGTGACTAGCACAAGCATGCAAACTAGGCTTCATGATGTTGCTGATTTCAGTCCCTGTTCTGCTGTTATTTTTATGCCATGTAAACTTGATGCTACAGAGAGATCCATGCTTATTTTGAGATACTTCAGTAAGGATGTTTTGAACATATGGTTATGCTCTATCCATTCATGACCCTATTTGCAATTATTGAGTAGTCTAGAATGTCATTTTCGTGCTCTACTTTTGCTATAAAATGTTTCCTGGCAGATTGTTTACATGTTATTCAATTTTGCCAAGGTTGCTGTAGTTGATCCTTGCATGCTATGAACTTTTTCTTGCCATGGTTAGCTTCATAAACATGTCCTCTTGCTGATTCTATGCTTATCTTGTCATGCAATGACTTGTGGTGAGTGAATCGAGCTCGCGAAGATGCCTTCATAATTCTATCAATGCCATGCTCTGTTTGCTGAATCTGTTAACGAAACTTGCTATGTTTACATGGGTGCCATCATATCTTCTGATCCTTTTTGGCTCATGGTCAGTAAGGGACCTTTGTTCTGTGCTTTGAGCAGAATCATGCCATGTCTTGTTTTGATATTATAAGTTCTCATAGCATGTTGATTGCTTGCTCTGAACATTGCTACCTGATGCTGTTTATGCCATGTCCAGGATGATATCTTTTGCACTTTTGCCATGCTTGTTTGAACCTGCTATGGTGTGATTTAGCCGTAGCTCAGTGTTCCTCTTTTGTCAAGCATCTCTTGTACATCACTGCCATATACTTTGTTGTTATGTTGGGGTGTTGTAGCATAGTTTCTTGTTGCATGCTAAGTAGCATCATGCTGTTAATCGCAGATTTGTGTCATTCTTGTTTTGCTTGCCATTTGCAAACCGTGCATCCGTTCCGGTGATCTTTATATCGATTTCAACCAAAATCATCTCATCTTTCCAGAGGCATACTTGGTTTGCCAAGTTGATGCCTTGTTCATCATTTTCCTTCCGGAGCATGCATACACATTGCATATCACATCTCGCATATCATGACATGTATTGCATCATGTTGCTTGTGCATTGCACCATGATTGATTGTGGTTCCATTGCTTGTGTTCTTGGTTTGGGTAGAGCCGGGAGACGAGTACGTGAACGAGGAACCTGTTGAGAACACTAACGAGGATCAAGCCTTCGACAACTCTGAGAGCTTTGAAGGCAAGATGACCATACGTTCGATATCACTTCTATCTTTGCTTTGTTAGTTGCTCGCTCTATCGCTATGTTAGCTCTACCTGCCATTTGTTTATCATGCCTCCCATATTGCCATGTCAAGCCTCTAACCATCCTTTCCTAGCAAACCGTTATTTGGCTATGTCACCGCTTTTGCTCAGCCCCTCTTATAGCGTTGCTAGTTGCAGGTGAAGATGAAGTTTGTTCCTGGTCGGAACATGGATATTTTTGGGATATCACAATATCTCCTGTTTAATTAGTGCACCTTATATACTTGGTAAAGGGTGGAAGGCTCGGCCTTATGCCTGGTGTCTTGTTCCACTCTTGCCGCCCTAGTTTCCGTCATACCGGTGTTATGTTCCTTGATTTTGCGTTCCTTACGCGGTTGGGTGATTTATGGGACCCCCTTGACAGTTCGCTTTGAATAAAACTCCTCCAGCAAGGCCCAACCTTGGTTTTACCATTTGCCACCTAAACCTTTTTCCCTTGGGTTTTCGCGATCCCGAGGGTCATCTTTATTTTAACCCTCCGGGCCAGTGCTCCTTCGAGTGTTGGTCCAAAACGGGCAGACTGCGGGGCCACCACAGGGCAACTCGAGGGCTGGTTTTACTCGTAGGCTGACCTATCCGGTGTGTCCTGAGAACGAGATACGTGCGACTCCTATCAGGATTTGTCGGTACATCGGGCGGCTTTGCTGGTCTTGTTTTACCATTGTCGAAATGTCTTGCGAACCGGGATTCCGAGACTAATCAGGTCTTCCCGGGAGAATGTATATCCTTCGTTGACCGTGAGAGCTTATGATGGGCTAAGTTGGGACACCCTTGTAGGGTATATTATCTTTCGAAAGCCGTGCCCGCGGTTATGAGGCAGATGGGAATTTGTTAATGTCCGGTTGTAGAAAACTTGACACTTGACTTCATTAAAATGCATCAACCGTGTGTGTAGCCGTGATGGTCTCTTCTGGGCGGAGTCCGGGAAGTGAACACGTTTGGGTTATGTATGAACGTAAGTAGTTTCAGGATCACTTCTTGATCACTTCTAGCTTCTTGACCAACGCATTGCTTCTCTTCTCGCTCTCACTTGCGTATGTTAGCCACCACTGCAGCTCCACCAGATTACCCCTTTTCCTACCTATGAGCTTAAATAGTCTTGATCTCGCGGGTGTGAGATTGCTGAGTCCGCGTGGCTCACAGATTCTACCAAAACAGATGCAGATGCCGAGGAAACCAGCGCAAGTGGCGCAAATGAGCTGAAGTGGGAGTTTGATGAGGACCTTGGTCGTTACTATGTTTCGTTTTCAGATGATCAGTAGTGGAGCCCAGTCGGAACGATCGGGGATCTAGCATTTGGGGTTGTCTTCTTTTCATTTGGATTTGACCGTAGCCGGTCTATGAGTGTATTTTGGATGATGTATGAATTTATTTATGTATTGTGTGAAGTGGCGATTGTAAGCCAACTCTCTTTATCCCATCTTGTTCATTACATGGGATTGTGTGAAGATGACCCTTCTTGCGACAAAACCACCATGCGGTTATGCCTCTAAGTCGTGCTTCGACACGTGGGAGATATAGCCGCATCGTGGGCGTTACAAGTTGGTAATCAGAGCCATCCCCGACTTAGGAGCCCCTTGCTTGATTGATTGCTGGCGTTGTTGAGTCTAGAAAAAAAAGTTTTTAGTCTTAGGATTATATATATCGAAGAGTAGGATTCTTTTTACTCCTCAGTCCCTTCGTCGCTCTGGTGAGGTCTCCTGACGTAGATGTTTTGACTTTCCTCTCCTCAAATTTCACTAAAATTTTTTAGGATCACGCGGGTATCTTGGAATCGTTCCGATGGTTTTGTGACGAGAACATTGTTCTTGGTGCCTCCTGTCTTTTAGGGGTTGTGGTAGTGTCCCGGGGAGTTGAGCTCCGAGGTGCTGTCGTCACAATTTTATCGTTGCAGTTCCGGAATACCTGAGTTTTGCCGACATCGAAAATCTCTTTTATGCAGTTGTTGGTGAGATAACCTCAACGCCACCCAGTACTGGGGCAGGAGTTCGGGAGTATTGCCATAACTCGTATAACGGATGCTTTTCGAAGGTTGAGGTACACGATTTCCGAAGGTTTCTTGGTTATGTGTTGACGGATGGATACGGCTGGATGTAGGGATTGTTAGTTTGGGTGAGATATATTGCTTCCCCTGTATCCCCAACACCTGATTGCATAACCAGAAAGTTTTGGGAGTTTATAGGTGGGATTCAAGTAGCTCTAGCATTTCTTCCCGCAGATATTTGGTTTGTGATTGGTAATCCTTACCACTTATTTGTTCCGGTTGTACCTTGTTTATTTCATTCATCAATCTCTTATCAAGTGGCTTCTCACCTTAATGGATGTGTGATGTTAGCTTTGGGAATTCATTCGTTCATCCTTGTTCGAATGTTTATTGTGAAGACTATATGTTGCAATTTCTATCTGTTGATTCAACTTGTCTATCTGTCTATCAAGATGCTAACGGATGTCACCATCTTCAGGATGGCTCCGCCAACACGTCAGAATCCAGAACGCAATGATGGGAGTCAGGCGAACCATCCACCTCCACCTCCGCCGCCGGAGGCATGGCAAGCTTTGATGGCAGCCACAAACGCTAATGCTCAGATGATGATTCAGCTCATGCAAGAGCGCAACCAAGGCCAAGGCAACCAAGGGAATCAAGGTCAAGGGCAGTTCAACCATCAGCCTCAATTTCCTACCCTCAACCAGTTCCTGGCAAATCAACTGAAGTCTTCCAGCTACTGTGCCGAGGCCACAGACGCCGATGATTGGCTCGTGGATATCAACAAGCATTTCGAATGTAGCAATGTCAGGCCTGAGGACTACGTCAAGTTTGCTTCTTTTCAGCTCAAGGATCAAGCAGCTGATTGGTTCCAGCAATACAAGGATTCCAGAGGAGGTCGAGTGATTACTTGGACTGACTTTTGTCGGGACTTTAAAGCTCACCACATTCCTACCAGTGTTGTTGAGAGCAAGCGTGAGGAGTTCCGCAATCTCAAGCAAGGCAACATGTCAGTGTACGAATACAACAAGCAGTTTCAGAAACTTGCTCGCTTCGCTAAACAAGACGTTCCTGATGAGAAGAGTATGATTTATCAATTCAGAGGTGGCCTCAGAGAGGATCTGCAGTTAGCTCTCGTTCTTGTTGAGCCTACTCAGTTTGATCAATTCTACAATATGGCACTCAAGCAAGAAGGTGCTCAGCTCAAGTGTGAGGCTTCTAAGAAGAGAATCAGGGATGCAGTACAGTCTTCTTCTTCCTCACAAGTGGCAGCTAAGCAGCAGAAGTTCTACCTTCCTCCTCCTCCGTTTCATCAGCCTTACCAACAGAAGAACTCAGGTGGTCGTGGATCTTCCCACCCACCCAACCCAGGCTATCAGAACAAGTCTCAGCCTCAAGCTCCAAGGTCAAATGCTCCTTATCATCGTCCGCTCTCAGAAGTGACTTGCAACAAGTGCCAGCAGAAAGGTCACTATGCGAACAAGTGCTTCAACCAAAGGCGCCTTCCTCCTCCTCCTGTGCGATCTTCAAGCAATGCAGTGGTCAAGCATAATCCAAAGTCTGCAAAGGTGAACATGATGAATGCAGCGCAAGCAGAGGATTCTTCTGACGTGATAATGGGTAATCTCTCAGTTAATGATATTCCTGCAAAAGTTTTATTTGATACCGGTGCATCGCATTGTTTCATGTCAACACCGTTCTTTACCAATCATGATTTCACTTTGGAATATTTGGATAGAACTCTAGCAATTGTTTCCCCGGGAAAGCACATGAGTTCTCGTTTGATGGTTCCAAATGTCGGTATCAAGACAGGCGACTATAAATTTCTTGCTAAACCAATTGTTCTTGGTGACTCTGATATTGATCTAATTCTCAGGATGGACTGGCTTTCTAAGCACAAGGCTCAGCTTGATTGTGCTGCCAGACAGATTCAGTTGACACACTCTTCTGAGGATGTTATCATCTATGCCGCTCGTGATGAAACCATTCGGTTGTTTTCTCTCAATGCGAAGGGCGAGTTGGATGCTATTTCTCAAATTCCAGTCGTTTATGAGTACCAAGATGTCTTTCCAGAAGAGCTTCCGGGTATGCCTCCTCATCGGCCAGTCGAGTTCGTTATCGATCTTGAGCCTGGAACTGAACCTGTTTGCAAGCGTCCATACAAGCTTGGACCCAAGGAGCTGAAGGAATTGAAGAAACAGCTTGATGAACAAGAGCGTATGGGTTTGATCAGATCGAGTTCATCTCCATGGGGTTGTGGAGTTCTTTTTGTCCAGAAGAAGGATGGCACGGACCGACTTTGCGTCGATTACCGTCCTTTGAACAAGAAGACAATCAAGAACAAGTATCCACTTCCCAATATCAATGAGCTATTCGAGCAACTCAAAGGTGCTAAAGTATTCTCCAAGCTTGACCTTCGTATGGGTTATCATCAGATTCGCATTCGTGAACAAGATAGTCCCAAGACATCATTCAGAACAAGCTTTGGTTCTTATGAATATACTGTCATGTCTTTCGGCCTTGTCAATGCTCCTCCAACTTTCTCTCGAATGATGAACTTTATCTTCAACCCCTACACCAATGAATTCGTTCTGGTGTATCTCGATGATATCTTGGTCTTCTCCAAGAATAAGAAGGATCATGCCAAACATTTGCGATTGGTACTCGACAAGCTCAGAGAGTATCAATTCTATGCGAAGTTTTCCAAATGTGAGTTCTGGCTTGATGAAGTTCTTTACCTTGGTCATATCATCTCTGCCAAGGGCATTGCTGTTAATCCCGCGAAGGTGTCTGCAGTTGTGAATTGGGAACCTCCTCGGAATGTCAAGCAGCTCCGCAGTTTTCTCGGTTTTGCAAGCTATTGCCGAAGATTCGTTAAGAACTTCTCTAAGATTGCAAAGCCTTTTTCCAACCTCCTCCAGAAGCATGTCAAGTATGTCTGGACGCCTGAGTGTGATGTTGCTTTCAACACCCTGAAAGAGAAGCTAGTCACAGCTCCTGTCTTGACTCCTCCTGATGAATCCAAGCCATTCGAAGTATTCTGTGATGCTTCTCTTCAAGGTCTTGGTGATGTGTTAATGCAAGAGAAGAAAGTTGTGGCCTATACCTATCGTCAGTTGAAGCCCAACGAAAAGAACTACCCCACTCACGATCTTGAGTTGGCGGCAGTTGTCCATGCATTGATAACATGGAGACATCTCTTATTGGGAAGGCAAGTGGACATTTTCACCGATCACAAGAGCCTCAAGTATATCTTCACTCAACCCAACCTCAACCTCAGACAAAATCGATGGGTCAAAATGATTCAAGACTACAATCCAAGTATTGAATATACTCCTGGCAAGGCGAATGTGATTGCAGATGCTCTGAGCAGAAAGGCTTATTGCAACAGTCTAATTCTCAAGCCATTTCAACCGGATCTTTGTGAAGCTTTCCGCAAGCTGAATCTTCAAGTTGTTCCTCAAGGCTTTCTTGCCAACCTCATAGTCTCTCCTACTTTGGAAGATCAAATTAGCGAGGCACAACTCATGGATACCATGGTGAAGAAGGTGCAACGTGGTATTGACAAGGGCATTTCCAAATACAAGTGCTATCGCTTGGATGACAAAGATACCCTTTTCTTCGAGGATCGGATTGTGGTTCCCAAAGGCGATATGAGAAAAGTCATCATGAATGAGGCACACAATTCCCTCCTATCCATTCATCCTGGAAGTACGAAGATGTACCATGACCTCAAGCAGTCGTATTGGTGGACTCAAATGAAGCGAGAAATTGCTCAATTCGTGAATGAATGTGATGTCTGCAGAAGGGTGAAAGCAGAACACCAACGACCAGCTGGTCTCCTCCAACCTCTTGCTATTGCAGAATGGAAGTTTGATCATATCGATATGGACTTCGTGACTGGTTTTCCTAAGTCCAAGCGTGGAAATGATGCTATCTTCGTTGTCATTGACAAGCTTACCAAAGTGGCTCATTTCCTTCCTATCAAAGAATCTATCACAGCAGCTCAGCTGGCAGAGCTATACACCTCCAGAATTGTCTCCTTGCACGGCATTCCACAATTGATTTCTTCATACCGTGGAAGCATCTTCACTTCTAAGTTCTGGGATTATTTTCAGAAGGCCATGGGCACCAACATTCGTTTCAGCACAGCTTTCCATCCTCAAACAAGTGGCCAAGTCGAGCGAGTCAATCAAATCCTTGAAGATATGCTCAGGGCTTGTGTCATTTCGTTCGGTATGAAGTGGGAAGATTGTCTTCCATATGCCGAGTTCTCCTACAACAACAGCTTCCAAGCGAGTTCGGGCAAGGCCCCATTCAAAATTCTCTATGACAGAAAGTGCCGTACTCCTCTCAATTGGTCCAAGATAGGTGAACGCCAACTTCTTGGCAATGACTTGATCACAGAAGCCAAAGAAATGTGCAAAGTCATTCGTGAGAATCTCAAAGCCGCGCAATCGCGCCAGAAGAGCTATTATGATGACAAGCACCGTGATGTGGCTTCTGAAATCGGAGACCATGTCTACCTCCGGGTCTCTCCAATGAAAGGTACTCGTTGCTTCGGCATCAAAGGGAAGCTTGCCCCTAGATACGTGGGTCCTTTCAAGATCATTGGTAAAAGAGGCGACCTCGCCTATCAACTTGAGCTTCCGTCCAACTTTGCAAACATGCACGATGTGTTTCACGTGTCACAGCTTCGCAAGTGCCTCAAGACTCCGGAGCGCACTATCAACTTCAAATAAATTGACCTCCAAGAAGATCTCTCTTATCATGAGCACTCCGTTGCTATTCTTGAAGAAACCGAGCGCAAGACTCGCAACAAGTCTATCAAATTCCTGAAAGTGAAGTGGTCACATCATTCCGACCGAGAAGCCACCTGGGAGCGCGAGCATCACCTCCGTTCCGAATATCCGGAGTTCTTTTAGTCCTAGATCTCGGGACGAGATCCTCTTGTAGTGGTGGAGTGTTGTAACACCCCGGATGTAACTTCCATCTTTGTAACCCCAACTCTTGCCATTTCCGGCTATGTGTTATGATATTCCCTTTGTGGTTGGGTTTTGTCTTTTGTTTTGCATTTTATTCATGTCATGCATCTCATATCATGTCATCATGTCCATCTCATTTGCATACGTGTTCGTCTCATGCATCCGAGCATTTTCCCCGTTGTCCGTTTTGCATTCTGACACTCCCACATGCACCGGCGCACCCCTCTTGTCTCTTTTCGTGTGTGGGTGTTAAACGTTCTTGGAATGGACCGAGGCTTGCCAAGTGGCCTTGGTACACCACCGGTAGACCACCTGTCAAGTTTCGTGTCATTTGGAGCTCGTTTGATACTCCAACGGTTAACCGCATAACCGCAAAGGCCTCTTTTGGGTTGCAGGCCAACACCCCTCCAAAACAGCCCCTAACCCATCTAAGTCACTTCCGTGCTCTCCGTCGTCGGATCACGATCGTGTGGGCGAAAACTACACCTCATTTGGACTCTCCAAACTCCTCCTACCTATAAATATGTCCTACCCGTCCAATTTTCGGGCAAAAACCCTAGTCTCCCCTTCCTCCGCGCACCGGACACGTCCGCCCGGCGCCGGACGTGTCCACCCGGCGCCGGACGCGTCCGCCTACCATCGCCCGAGCCAGCCGTCCGCCGCCACGTGGCCCTGGCGCCCGCGCGCCGCCGCCGGCCCGCTAGGCCTGCGCGGGGCCCCTGCGGCCCACTCCGCGCCGTCCTGCGCCCCCGCGCTCCTCCTCCGCCCGTCCCACTCCTCCACACCGCCGTCCGCCGGGCTCCGCCACCGTCCGCCGCCCCCGTCCGCCGCTGCGCGCCGTTGCACGCCCCGGCCACCGCGCC
>NC_041385.1:106626208-106639626 GCF_002162155.2 Triticum dicoccoides
GCATCCCCGCCGCCGGCCTCCGCGCCCCCGGTCGGATCCAGGCGCCCCGACCAGCCCCGACCCCATCTCCGGCTGTCTTCCTCCCCTCCGGCACCAACTCTGGCGAGTCTCCAGTGTACCTCGGCTTCCGTGCCCAGATCCAGATCTGGAACCTAGGTTGACCTCGTTTTTTTGCCAAGTATGCATTATATTTAGCCCTGTTCATCTCATCATAACTCCGTCATCGTAGCTCCATTTCATGCGCATGATATATCAAAATGTTCATCAGGTTGTGCTCTTCATTTTGTTATATTGGGCCATGTTCATTTGAGGTCATCTCTATGCCCAAATCTCTGATGCAAGAGTGCTATATAATGTTATTTTCTGTTTCTTAACAGATTATGGACATTTGTCATTTTTGCTACATTTATTGTGTGCATCTTATGGGAGTTAGCTCTACATGTGTTTTGGACTATGCCATGTCTTCTTTACAGAGGTGGTTGCCATGTATTTTTGTGATCAATGTGGTGACTAGCACAAGCATGCAAACTAGGCTTCGTGATGTTGCTGATTTCAGTCCCTGTTCTGCTGTTATTTGTATGCCATGTAAACTTGATGCTACAGAGAGATCCATGCTTATTTTGAGATACTTCAGTAAGGATGTTTTGAACATATGGTTATGCTTTATCCATTCATGCTCCTGTTTTCAATTATTGAGTAGTCTAGCATGTCATTTTCATGCTCTACTTTTGCTATAAAATGTTTCCTGGCAGATTGTTTACATGTTATTCAATTTTGCCAAGGTTGTTGTAGTTGATCCTTGCATGCTATGAACTTGTTCTTGCCATGGTTATCTTTATAAACATGTCTTATTGCTGATTCTATTCTTATATTGTCATGCAATGACTTGTGGTGAGTGAATCGAGCTCGCGAAGATGCCTTCATAATTCTGTCAATGCCATGCTCTGTTTGCTGAATCTGTTAACGAAACTTGCTATGTTTACATGGGTGCCATCATATCTTCTGATCCTTTTTGGCTCATGGTCAGTAAGGGACTTTTGTTCTATGCTTTGAGTAGAATCATGCCATGTCTTGTTTTGATATTATAAGTTCCTGTAGCATGTTGATTGCTTGCTCTGAACATTGCTACCTGATGCTGTTTATGCCATGTCCAAGCTGATATCTTTTGCACTTTTGCCATGCTTGTTTGAACCTGCTATGGTGTGATTTAGCCATAGCTCAGTGTTCCTCTTTTGTGAAGCATCTCCTGTAGATCACTGCCATATGCTTTGTTGTTATGTTGGGGTGCTGTAGCATAGTTTCTTGTTGCATGCTAAGTAGCATCGTGTTGTTAATCGCAGATTTGTGTCATTCTTGTTTTGCTTGCCATTTGCAAACCGTGCATCCGTTTCCGGTGATCGTTATATCGATTTCAACTGAAATCATCTCATCTTTCCAGCGGAATACTTGGTTTGCCAAGTTGATGCCTTGTTCATTATTTTCCTTCCGGAGCATGCATATGCATTGCATATCACATCTCGCATATCATGACATGTATTGCATCATGTTGCTTGTGCATTGCACTATGATTGATTGTGGTTCCATTGCTTGTGTTCTTGATTTGGGTAGAGCCGAGAGACGAGTACGTGCATGAGGAACCTGTTGAGAACGTAACGAGGATTAAGCCTTCGACAACTCTGAGAGCTTTGCAGGCAAGATGACCATACCTTCGATATCACTTCTATCTTTGCTTTGCTAGTTGCTCGCTCTATCGCTATGTTAGCTCTACCTGCCATTTGTTTATCATGCCTCCCATATTGCCATGTCAAGCCTCTAACCATCCTTTCCTAGCAAACCATTGTTTGGCTATGTCACCGCTTTTGCTCAGCCCCTCTTATAGCGTTGCTAGTTGCAGGTGAAGATGAAGTTTGTTCCTGGTCGGAACATGGATATTTTTGGGATATCACAATATCTCCTATTTAATTAGTGCACCTTATATACTTGGTAAAGGGTGGAAGCCTCGGCCTTATGCCTGGTGTCTTGTTCCACCCTTGCCGCCCTAGTTTCCGTCATACCGGTGTTATGTTCCTTGATTTTGCGTTCCTTACGCGGTTTGGTGATTTATGGGACCCCCTTGACAGTTTGCTTTGAATAAAACTCCTCCAGCAAGGCCCAACCTTGGTTTTACCATTTGCCACCTAAGCCTTTTTCCCTTGGGTTTTCGCGAGCCCGAGGGTCATCTTTATTTTAACCCCCCCGGGCCAGTGCTCCTTCGAGTGTTGGTCCAAAACGGGCAGACTGCGGGGCCACCACAGGGCAACTCGAGGGCTGGTTTTACTCGTAGGCTGACCTATCCGGTGTGTCCTGAGAACGAGATACGTGCGACTCCTATCGGGATTTGTCGGTACATCGGGCGGCTTTGCTGGTCTTGTAGAAAACTTGACACTTGACTTCATTAAAATGCATCAACCGTGTGTGTAGCCGTGATGGTCTCTGCTCGGCGGAGTCCGGGAAGTGAACACGGTTTGGGTTATGTATGAATGTAAGTAGTTTCAGGATCACTTCTTGATCACTTCTAGCTTCTCGACCGACGCGTTGCTTCTCTTCTCGCTCTCACTTGCGTATGTTAGCCACCATATATGCTTAGTGCTTGCTGCAGCTCCACCAGATTACCCCTTTTCCTACCTATGAGCTTAAATATTCTTGATCTGACGGGTGTGAGATTCCTGAGTCCCCATGGCTCACAGATTCTACCAAAACAGATGCAGATGCCGAGGAAACCAGCGCAAGTGGCGCAACTGAGCTGAAGTGGGAGTTTGATGAGGACCATGGTCGTTACTATGTTTCGTTTCCAGATGATCAGTAGTGGAGCCCAGTCGGGACGATTGGGGATCTAGCATTTGGGGTTGTCTTCTTTTCATTTGGATTTGACCGTAGCCGATCTATGAGTGTATTTTGGATGATGTATGAATTTATTTATGTATTGTGTGAAGTGGCGATTGTAAGCCAACTCTCTTTATCCCATTCTTGTTCATTACATGGGATTGTGTGAAGATGACCCTTCTTGCAACAAAACCACCATGCGGTTATGCCTCTAAGTCATGCTTCGACACGTGGGAGATATAGCCGCATCGTGGGCGTTACACCTGGTCCATAGCTTCCGGGATGATTCGCCGGGTTGTTGAATTATGTGACTAAGGTCATCGGCGTCTGGAGGCCGAACATAGGTACCTTGGAAGTTGTCTCTAAAGGCGTCCTCCAAGTCCTCCCAGCTACCAATACAATTTTCTGGGAGGCTGTTTAACCAGTGTCGTGTTGGTCCCTTAAGCTTTAGAGGGAGGAACTTGATGGCATGTAAGTCGTCACCGCGAGCCATGTGAATGTGGAGAAGAAAGTCTTCAATCCATACTGCGGGATCTGTTGTGCCATCATATGATTCAATGTTCACGGGTTTAAACCCTTTTGGGAACTAGTGTTCCATTACCTCGTCGGTGAAGCATAGGGGGTGTGCGGCTTCTCTATATCGGGCCACGTCACAACGCAGCTCAGATGGAGTTCGGATGCGGTGATCGGACTGGGTGAGGTTATGCTTGTCTCGCCAGGCCTGACGGCCGTCTTCTCGTGCTGGAGCATGCCCCCTTGATCCATGAATTGATCTTGTCTGACCGACTCTATTATCCAGGTCTTGTCGTAGGTCATAAGTGTATCCTGCAGCCGATGTCTCTCTACCTTTATGGCGGAGTGGTGCATGTTGGTGTTCGGCTTGAGTTGCCGCTCTGTCTCGGCCACGTGGTGGTCGGTCAGGTCCGATGCCGGATTTATGCTTTGGTGGTACGGGCTCCAGAGCCTCATCATCGAATTGGGGTAGCAGCTTGCGCTTTGGGTAACTTTTGGTTGGGTGCTCGAGTCCGTATTCCTCGGCTGCTAGGACATTAGTCCATCTATCATTGAGCAGATCCTGATCAGCAAACTGTGGCTGCTTATTTTTCAGGCTTCTCGCCGTGGCTATTAGCCGGTGCTTAAATCGCTCTTGTTCGAGGGGATCCTCTGGCACGATGAATTCTTTGTCGCCGAGGCTCTCGTCCTCTTTGGAGGTCGGCAGGTAATTACTATCCCCCAAGCCCTCGTCCTCGATAGGATCGTCAGGGTTGACTTGCCCATCCTCAAAATCCTCCTGTTCAGATTTTTGTTCGATAGGGGCTTCTTGGTCTTCGCCGTTCTTCGAAGTATTAGTATCTCCGGTGCCAGTATTGCTGTCTTTTTTGTGACATGACTTCGAGCGGCGCCGCTGAGGCCGACGCTTTGGTGGTGCCTCGGAAGGCTTGTCATTATCTGGATCTTTCCCACCATCGTCGTCATCCTCTTTGGGTGTGTCCATCATGTACACGTCATATGTGGAAGTAGCCATCCAGCGTCCGATGAATGGCGGGTTCTGGGTTTGCTTGTCTCCGGCATCGTCGTCCATACCGTCGATGTCTTCGGAGTCGTAGTCGAGCATGTTGGTTTAGTCTTCGATAGTGGATATGAAGTGGGTGGTTGGTGGGTTGTAAAATTCCCTGCTATCAGCCCCTGGTATGGGCTGGGTGTAGTTCGGTAGCGATCCTTCTGTAATAGCGAGAGATCGCAATAGGTCCAGGGCCTCGTCTAAGAGCGAGGTCTGGATGGGGAAGCGAGGGGTCCGGTGAGTTGGGCGGGGCAGAAGTTCCCTGGCAGAACTCACATAACACGGACCTTGAGAGTTCGGAGCTAGTGTCCGGAGGCGAGTCTGGTTCCACAATGGTGAAGGGAGCCTGGCGCAACTCCGGACCTGCTGGTGAGGCGATCCCCTCCGGTCCTTTCGTGTCTGGCTCTATAGCCATAGACAATCCGGCGGACTCTAAACTCCCATCTTCGGACCTGGTGATGCGCTCCGGATCTAAGGCCTGAGCAGTGGTTGAAGCCGTGAACCCTTGGAAGATCAAGTCTCCTCGGATATCAACGACATAGTTCAGATTTCCAAAACTAATCTGATGACCGGGGGCGTAGCTGTCGATTTGCTCCAGCTGGCCAATCGAATTGGCCCATAGTGCGAAGCCGCCAAATACGGAGATCTGGTCGGGGAGAAAAGTCTCCCTCAAGGTGGTATTGTTGTGGATGATTGATGGAGCCATCGACCCTTCTAGCGATGACACAGTTGAACTCTCAATGAAAGCACCAATGTCGGTGTCAAAACTGGCAGATCTCGGGTAGGGGGTCCCGAACTGTGCATTTAAGGACCGAAGGTAACAGGAGGAAGGGGACACGATGTTTTACCCACGTGTAATGCCCCGGATCCGATGCGCCAGGTGTCTGCCAGTTATTCGCCGTCGTTGCCATGTCATTTGCTTGCGTGTTACATTTTATCATGTCATCATGTGCATTTCATTTTGTATACGTGTTCGTCTCATGCATCCGAGCCTTTTCCCCGTTGTCCGTTTTGCGATCAGGCGCTCCTATGTCATCCGGCGTCCCCTTCTCGCCTCTCTTCGTGAGTGGGTGTTGAACTTTCTCGGAATGGCCCGAGGTTTGCCAAGCGGCCTTGGTACACCACCGGTAGACCGCCTGTCAAGTTTCGTGCCATTTGGAGTTCATTTGGTAGTCCAATGGTTAACCGCGTAGCCCGAAACCCCAATTTCTCTTTGCATCCCAACACCCTTCCAAACTGGCCCAAAACCCAGCAAACTCCCCTCCATGCTCTCGGTCGTTCGATCACGATCGCGTGGACGAAAACCGCTCCTCATTTGGACTCTCCCAGCTCCCTCTACCTATAAATATGTGCCTCCCCCCGAAATTCGCGGATGAAAATCCCCCAAACCCTAGATTTTCTCCTCCCCGCCGCCACCGAACACGTCTGGCCACAGCCAGACACGTCCATCGCTGCTCCTCGCCCAACCAGACGCTGCCACGTGGCATCCGCCGCCCGCGCCGCCGTTCAGCCCGCTCGGGCCCATGCCAGGCCCCCGAGGCCCGAGTCGCGCAGCCCCGTGCCTGGCTCCCGCCACCTCCGCGCGCCTCCCGCCGGCGCCGACCGCCGCCGCCTCGCCACCCGAGCCCGCCACCAGATCTCCTCCGTCTCCGGCCAGCTCCTCGCCGGAGAACCTCGCCTCTGCCTCCCCGGGTTCCTGCGCGCCCCGCCGCCAAGCCAGCCCCGCCGCCGGTTGCCGGATCCGGCAAGGCAGCGGCCGGACCCGCCACCCCGCCGCCGGGGCTCCCTCGACGGAGCTCCCTCACGGTCGTTGCCGCCTCGCCTGGCCTCTTCCCCGATCCAGGAGGGATCGGGAGGAGGGAGACCTCCACGTGGGCCACGGCCCAGCCTCCTCTTCCCCTCCGGCCCAGATCTGCTGGCCCATAGGCCCATGGTGAGAAACCCCCCTATTCCCCGCTCAGTGCGACATTTAGCTATACGACGCGCGTTCTGTTTTTTTCTTCAAAAAAACTGCTAAGTCCCGAAATATTTTTGAAATTATCATGCCATGTTCACCGCATCGTATCTCTGCATCCGTAGCTCCGTTTTGTGCGTGTAATATGTCAAATTGTTCATCTCAACGAGTTCTTCATTTCATTCCATTGCATCATATTCATTTGAGCACATCTTGATGCCTGAATCATTGTTGCAAGAGTGCTTCGTGATGTTGTCTGCTGTCTGTTAACAGAACATGCACTTTTGTCATTTTTGCCATGATTGCTGTGTGTATCCTATGAGGTTGATGTCTACATGTGTTTTGAACTATGCCATGTCTTCTTTACAGGGGTGTATGCCATGTATTTTTGTGATCAATGTGGTGACTAGCACAAGCATGCAAACTAGGCTTCGTGATGTTGCTGATTTTAGTCCCTGTTATGCTGTTATTTTGATGCCATGTAAACTTGATGCTACAGAGTTATCCATGCATATTTTGAGATACTTAAGTAAGGGTGTTTTGAACATATGGTTGTTCTATATCCATTCATGCCCTGGGTTGCAATTATGGAGTAGTCTAGCATGTCATTTACGTGCTCTACTTTTGCTTCAAAATGTTTCCTGGCAGATTGTTTACATATTATTCAATTTTGCCAAGGTTGTTGTAGTTGATCCTTACATGCTATGAACTTGTTCTTTCCTTGGTTTGTTTCATAAACATGTCTTCTTGATGATTCTATGCTTATCTTGTCATGCAATGACTTGTGGCGAGTGAATTGAGCTTGTTAAGTAGGGTACTTGCCGTTACTGTTTTGCTAGGCTGAATGTGTTATTTTGTGATGCCATGTAAACCTGCTTCTACAAATCATTCTATGCATAATCTGGAGATGTTCACTAAATATGTTTTGTTCTACATGTCATCCTCTAACCATCCATGCCCCAGGTTGAATTTATAGCTTGCTGTAGCTTGTTCATATCTTGCTTCAAAGTTGCTTGATAATGTTGCTGTCAGCCTGTTAACATTATGTTCAGTTGTTGCCATGTGTTTTGCTAGTGATCCATGCACCCTATGAACTTGATGTTGCCATGCTTAGCTTCATAAACATGCTTTCTTACTGTTGGTTTCCTTGCCATGCCATGTTTTGCTCTGTAGTGAGTTGCACAAGCTCATCTACATGCCTTCGTATCGTTGTTCCTGCCATGTTTGAATCTGTAATATAACTTGCTATGTTTACGTGGGTGCCATCATATTTTCTGATCCTTTTTGGCTTATGGTCAGTAAGGGACATTTGATCTATGCAATTAGTAGGTTCATGCCATGCCTTTGTTTGACATGATAAGTTCCTGTAACATGTTGTTTGATAGCTCTAAACATGGCAACCTGATGTTAATTTCTGCAAAATCTGAAACTATTATTATTTGCAATCTTGCCATGTGTGTTTGAGCATGTTCTAGTGATTTCTGGAGATAGTTCAGTGTTCATGTTTTGTTATGCTTTACCTGTATATTATTCCCATATCTTCTGTTTTCATGTTGAGGTCCTGTAGCATGTTGTTTTGATGCTTGCAATATGCCTAGTTGCTGTTTTGGACAGCTTGTCCTTTAAACTTGTTTCATGTGCGTGTGTTGAACCGTTGCTCCGTTTTGAGTGTGCTCTATATGAAACTTGCTTAGAATTGCATGTAGTTTCATATTATCATGTTGCATCCTTGTTTTCGTGTGTTTGCTTGATGTTTGTATGCATTTTGCATCAATGCCATGTTTAACTTGTTTTGCTCATATCTTCTAGGCCGTAGCTCCGAACTAAATGAACTTTATATGTAACTTGACTAGAATCTCGTGTAGATCATCTTGGTGCATCTTAACTTGCTATTTAACAACTTGAACATAAGGTTTATTCATATCTGGACCAATTTCTAAATATGCATATGAGGACTTACCGGAATTGTTATATGTTGTTCCCGGCCTCATTTAAACTTGCCTTGATGTGTTGCTCTTGTTTGCATCATCTCTTGCCATGAGTAGCTTCATGTAGCTTTGTCATGCATCATGCTTGTTGTCTATCATGCCTTGTTCTTGTGTGGTGTGTTTACTATGTTGTGTGCTTCTTCTCGATAGTTCCTGTTTCGTTGCGATCGTGAGGATTCGTCCATCTACGCTTGGTACTTCTTCGTGGCTTCATCTTCTTCATGGACTCGTTCTTCTTCCTTGCGGGATTTCAGGCAAGATGACCGCTACCCTGGATCTCACTACTATCATTGCTATGCTAGTTGCTTCGTTCTATCGCTTTGCTGCGCTACCTATCTTTTGCTCATCAAGCCTCCCATATTGCCATGAACCTCTAACCTTTGACACCTTTCCTATGCAAACCATTGTTTGGCTATGTTACCGCTTTGCTCAGCCCTCTTATAGCGTTGCTAGTTGCAGGTGAAGTTGAAGATTTCTCCATGGTGGACAGGATTTTGGTTGGGATATCACAATATCTCTATATTATTATTAATGCATCTATATACTTGGTAAAGGGTGGAAGGCTCGGCCTTATGCCTGGTCTTTTGTTCCACTCTTGACGCCCTAGTTTCCGTCATACCGGTGTTATGTTCCCGGATTTTGCGTTCCTTACGCGGTCGGGTGATTTATGGGACCCCCTTGACAGTTCGCTTTGAATAAAACTCCTGCAGCAAGGCCCAACATTGGTTTTACCATTTGCCTCACCACCACCTATACTTTTCCCTTGGGAGTCGCTCTCTCGAGGGTCATCTTTATTATAGCCCCCCCGGGCCAGTGCTTGTCTAAGTGTTGGTCCGAACCAGAGCCACTTGCAGCGCCACCTCGGGGAAACTCGAGGTCTGGTTTTAGTTGTACGTAGTGTTCATCTGGTGTTGCCCTGAGAACGAGATATCTGCAACTCCTATCGGGATTGTCGGCGCATCGGGCGGTCTTGCTGGTCTTGTTTTACCATTGTTGAAATGTCTTGTAAACCGGGATTCCGAGCCTGATCGGGTCTTCCTGGGAGAAGGTATATCCTTCGTTGATCGCGAGAGCTTATCATGGGCTAAGTTGGGACACCCCTGCAGGGTATAATCTTTCGAAAGCCGTGCCTGCGGTTATAGGCAAATGGGAATTTGTTAATGTCCGGTTGTAGATAACTTGACACCAGATCCGAATTAAAACGCATCAACCGCGTGTGTAGCCGTGATGGTCTCTTCTCGGTGGAGTCCGGGAAGTGAACACGGTTTCTGGGTTATGTTTGACGTAAGTAGGAGTTCAGGATCGCTTCTTGATCATTGCTAGTTTCACGACCGTTCCGCTTGCTCTCTTTTCGCTCTTATTTGCGTATGTTAGCCACCATATATGCTTAGTCGCTGCTGCAGCCTCACCACTTTACCCCCTTCCGTTCCCATTAAGCTTTGCTAGTCTTGATACCCATGGTAATGGGATTGCTGAGTCCTCGTGGCTCACAGATTACTACAACAACAGTTGCAGGTACAGGTTATGCGATGATCATGACGCGAGAGCGATGCTTGCTTGCGTTGAGTTCTTCTTCTGCTTCTTCTTCGATCAGGGGATAGGTTCCAGGTCGGCAGCCTGGGCTAGCAGGGTGGATGTCGTTTGAGTTTCTGTTTGTGTTTCATCCGTAGTCGGATGATGCTCTTATGTATGATGATGTTGTATATGTGTGGCATTGTATGCCTCTTGTATGTATCCCCATCTATTATGTAATGTTGATGTAATGATATCCACCTTGCAAAAGCGTTTCAATATGCGGGTCTATCCTTGGTGGGACCTTTGAGTTCCTTTTGGATAGGGTCGCATATTGGGCGTGACAAGTTGGTATCAGAGCCTCGACCGACCCTAGGAGCCCCTTGATTGATCGTGTAGTTTGGCCGTTGTTGAGTCTAGAAGAAAACTGTTTTCGAAGTCTAGTTATATTGGAGAGTAGGAATTCTTTTTACTCCTTAGCCCCTTCGTTGCTCTGGTGAGGAATCTTGACGTAGGTGTTTTGAATTACTCCTCTTCCCCTTCAAATTTTTCTTTAGGTTCACGCAGTTGGGTTTCCGATCGTTGGTTCTCTTGTTCTTTTCATCCGGTGCATTTCTCGTCAAGTTGACTCGAGCCTCTTCATCTTTGCCAAGTTAAGTCCTCAGTTGTTTTTCTTTTCCCACCCGCCCTCCCTTTTTCATCTCTGAGCCGGAGTCCGTAATCGAGTATCCATCCTACTCGTGCAAAGTCTTTGCTTTCTTTCCTCAATGATTTCAACCGGTGCTTTCTCTTCAAGTTATTAGTTGATTTCCCCTTGCAAGTTGCCTTTGTTTTCCCGCCCTCCCACCCTTTTCTTCCCGGAGTCTGACTCTCTCTCGACCATCTATTTCATTCGTGCAGAGCCTCTTCAGTCCTTCGTCAATTATTTCAACCAGTGAATTCTCTTTTGTTTGACAGTCTTCATTACTTTTTCCGGTGGACCCAATTCAAGTTTCGGGTTGATCATATTCTTTTCCTCGGCTCAAGTGTCTTCCCTGCTCGTTCGCCTGTCGCCAGTTTATCATTTCGGAGTGTTCAAGACATCTCAGGAGATTTGTCTGTGTTCGAATTAATTTGAGGTTGTCACCTCATTCAGATATTTCAATTGTTCCGGTGCATCATCTATCTGTTCATCATCCCGTTCCAACGGTGTTTCTCTTTAGTGGGCCCTAACCCACAGGTCTCTTCCCAGGATCTTACCTGACTTCTAATTTCCCGGAGCTATTCTCAAATCCTTTCTGAAGTTTGACGTAAGAATGAATTTCATCAGTCAGATGCCTTTCCAAGATCGATTTCAAATCATTTCATTATTGGCTCAACCTCTTCGCTTGTCATTCTCCCGGGGTATCTCGGTATTTTGGTGGTGCTTTCCCGTCGTCATTGAAGATCGAAGAAGAGTTTTTCCTCTAAATCTTGTCCGTTCTCTCGAAGATTCGCGGTTCTAGATTCATATTATCCTCTCAAATTATTCCATTTGTCAGATATTCTTTTGTTACCCATCCGGAGTATGCCAGAAGTTGTTTTTCCATTTCTTTCATCGGAGGTCATCATTCCAGAAGAATTCTTTGTCCTCACATTTCAGCTACTATTATCCAATTATCCCGGTGCTTCGTCCAAGTGTTTTTAATCAACTCATGATCTCTTTGTTCTTTTGCATATAAATCCCCTCTAGCATATTTGTTCTTCTAATTCTTCCCGGTGATTCATTCTCTTTCATCAGTCATTTCCGAATTCTTACGGTGGTTCCTTCAGACTCTTTTTCCTTGATTATCATTTTAATCCATTCATTCTTCTCAATCCTACCGGTGGTTCATGAAGACCTTCTCAAGTTTGTGATATGTCTCTTCTCAATCTTTTTTTTCAAGAAGAATAAGTAGTATGCAAAATCCATTGCTTGTCATCATTTTAATTTGATGAGGATAAGCATACAACAAATGTTATTCTTATTTCATCCAAGTGAGTAATCCCTTCCTTCGGGGTTTGTTCGTGAGGAATAAATTCTAGTTCCAAGTGTTTTCATCTTTTCTTTTCCCGGAGTTCAATTTCCTCAGCCATTTCGTCGGAACCTCCATCTAAATCATCGCAATGCTCATCTTATTCTTTCACGCTTCAATTTTATCTCATCATCCTTTTGTCACCGGAGTTCTTCATGGTGGTTCTTCATGATTTATTTCATTCTTCAAGAGTTCATCAAGATTTTATTGGTGGAGTTCAAGTATATTTTCTTCTTGCGTCTCGAAGTGCAATTAATCCTCTGTATTCTTTTGTAGTGGAGTTTTGCATTTCTTAGTTCTTCTCAGCTATCCAATCATTTCCGTTTGTGGTCGGTTATCACCTCATAATTTTTGAGATGTTACCCATAAGTCCAGATCAAACTTATTCTTTCGTTGTTGATTTTCTCAACAACTCCGTTCAACCCTTCCTGCTAAGTTCTTTTCATTAAATTCTTTCAATTCTTCCGGAGGTATTGCGTTGCTTATGTCGTCAAGTGTCATTCCATCTTGTGAAGTTCATGTTCTATTCTTTCCAATGTCAGTCAGATTTCTGCCTAAATCCTTTCAGTCTTATTCGTTTCTTATCTCGTTCTCACCGGAGTGGTTTCATAGTCTATCTGATTCCGTGAGCTTTAGATTCTCATCATTCTCGTCGTTCCTTTCTTCTTTTCAAGTGCTCTCTATTCTTTGCTTATTCTCTTGAGTTCTTGTTTCACCTCATCCCTTTTCCCTTACATCTCGGTCCTAAGATCTCGGGACGAGATCTCTTGTTAGTGGAGTGTTGTAACGCCCCGGATCTGATGCGCCAGGTATCTGCCAGTTATTCGCCGTCGTTGCCATGTCATTTGCTTGCGTGTTGCATTTTATCATGTCATCATGTGCATTTCATTTTGCATACGTGTTCGTCTCATACATCCGAGCCTTTTCCCCGTTGTCCGTTTTGCGATCCGGTGCTCCTATGTCATCCGGCGTCCCCTTCTCGCCTCTCTTCGTGAGTGGGTGTTGAACTTTCTCGGAATGGCCCGTGGTTTGCCAAGCGGCCTTGGTACACCACCGGTAAACCGCCTGTCAAGTTTCGTGCCATTTGGAGTTCGTTTGGTACTCCAACGGTTAACCGCGTAGCCCGAAACCAACATTTCTCTTTGCAGCCCAACACCCTTCCAAACTGGCCCAAAACGCAGCAAACTCCCCTCCATGCTCTCGGTCGTTTGATCACGATCGCGTGACCGAAAACCGCTCCTCATTTGGACTCTCCTAGCTCCCTCTACCTATAAATATGTGCCTCCCCCCGAAATTCGCGGTTGAAAATCCCCCAAACCCTAGATTATCTCCTCCCCGCCGCCACCGGACACGTCCGGCTGCAGCCGGACACGTCCGCCGCCGCTCCTCGCCCAACCAGACGCTGCCACATGGCACCCGCCGCTCGCGCCGCCGTTCAGCCCGCTCGGGCCCGTGCCAGGCCCCCGAGGCCCGAGCCGCGCAGCCCCGCACCTGGCTCCCGCCGCCTC
>NC_041385.1:106640439-106694491 GCF_002162155.2 Triticum dicoccoides
GACCCCGCCGCCAGATCTCCTCCGTCTCCGGCCAGCTCCTCGCCGGAGAACCTCGCCTCCGCCTCCTCGGGTTCCTGCGCGCCCCGCCGCCAAGAGCCCTCCGCTGCCAAGCCAGCCCCGCCGCCGGTCGCCGGATCCGGCAACGCAGCATCTGGACCCGCCGCCCCGCCGCCGGAGCACCCTCGCCGGAGCTCCCTCACGGTCGTCGCCGCCTCGCCTGGCCTCTTCCCGATCCAGGAGGGATCGGGAGGAGGGAGACCTCCACGTGGGCCACGGCCCAGCCTCCTCTTCCCCTCCGGCCCAGATCTGCTGGCCCATAGGCCCATGGTGAGATACCCCCCTATTCCCCGCTCATTGCGACATTTAGCTATACGACGCGCGTATTGTTTTTTTTCAAAAAAACTGTTAAGTCCCGAAATATTTTTGAAATTATCATGCCATGTTCATCGCATCGTATCTCTGCATCCGTAGCTCCGTTTTGTGTGTGTAATATGTCAAATTGTTCATCTCAACGAGTACTTCATTTCATTCCATTGCATCATGTTCATTTGAGTTCATCTTGATGGCTGAATCATCGTTGCAAGAGTGCTTCGTGATGTTGTCTGCTGTCTGTTAACAGAACATGCACTTTTGTCATTTTTGCCATGATTGATGTGTGTATCCTATGAGGTTGATGTCTACATGTGTTTTGAACTATGACATGTCTTCTTTACAGGGGTGTATGCCATGTATTTTTGTGTTCAATGTGGTGACTAGCACAATCATGCAAACTAGGCTTCGTGATGTTGCTGATTTTAGTCCCTGTTATGCTGTTATTTTGATGCCATGTGAACTTGATGCTACAGAGTTATCCATGCATATTTTGAGATACTTCAGTAAGGGTATTTTGAACATATGGTTGTTCTATATCTATTCATGCCCTGGGTTGCAATTATGGAGTAGTCTAGCATGTCATTTTCGTGCTCTACTTTTGCTTCAAAATGTTTCCTAGCAGATTGTTTACATGTTATTCAATTTTGCCAAGGTTGTTGTAGTTGATCCTTGCATGCTATGAACTTGTTCTTGCCTTGGTTTATTTCATAAACATGTCTTCTTGATGATGCTATGCTTATCTTGTCATGCAATGACTTGTGGTGAGTGAATCGAGCTTGTTAAGTAGGGTACTTACTGTTACTGTTTTGCTAGGCTGAATCTGTTATTTCGCGATGCCATGTAAACCTGCTTCTTCAAATCTTTCTATGCATAATCTGGAGATGTTCACTTAATATGTTTTGTTCTACATGTCATCCTCTAACCATCCATGCCCCTGGTTGCATTTATAGCTTGCTGTAGGTTGTTCATATCTTGCTTCAAAGTTGCTTGATAATGTTGCTGTCAGCTTGTTAACATTATGTTCAGTTGTTGCCATGTGTTTTGCTAGTGATCCATGCACCCTATGAACTTGATCTTGCCATGCTTAGCTTCATAAACATGCCTTCTTACTGTTGGTTGCCTTTCCATGCCATGTTTTGCTCTGTAGTGAGTTGCACAAGCTCATCTACATGCCTTCGTATCGTTGTTCCTGCCATGTTTGAATCTGTAATATAACTTGCTATGTTTACGTGGGTGCCATCATATTTTCTGATCCTTTTTGGCTTATGGTCAGTAAGGGACATTTGATCTATGCAATTACTAGGTTCATGCCATGCCTTTGTTTGCCATGATAAGTTCCTGTAACATGTTGTTTGATAGCTCTAAACATGGCAACCTGATGTTAATTTCTGCAAAATCTGAAACTGTTATTATTTGCAATCTTGCCATGTGTGTTTGAGCATGTTCTAGTGATTTCTGGAGATAGTTCAGTGTTCATGTTTTGTTATGCTCTACCTGTACATCATGCCCATATCTTTTGTTTTCATGTTGAGGTCATGTAGCATGTTGTTTTGATGCTTGCAATATGCCTAGTTGCTGTTTTGGACAGCTTGTCCTTTAAACTTGTTTCATGTGCGTGTGTTGAACCGTTGCTCCGTTTTGAGTGTGCTCTATATGAAACTTGCTTAGAATTGCATGTAGTTTCATATTATCATGTTGCATCCTTGTTTTGGTGTGTTTTCTTGATGTTTGTATGCAATTTGCATCAATGCCATGTTTAACTTGTTTTGCTCATATCTTCTAGGCCGTAGCTCCGAACTAAATGAACTTTATATGTAACTTGACTAGAATCTCGTGTAGATCATCTTGGTGCATCTTAACTTGCTGTTTAACAACTTGAACATAAGGTTTATTCATATCTGGACCAATTTCGAAATATGCATATGAGGACTTACCGGAATTGTTATATCCCGGCCTCATTTAAACTTGCCTTGATGTGTTGCTCTTGTTTGCATCATCTCTTGCCATGAGTAGCTTCATGTAGCTTTGTCATGCATCATGCTTGTTGTGCATCATGCCTTGTTCTTGTGTGGTGTGTTTACTATGTTGTGTGCTTCTTCTCGATAGTTCCTGTTTCGTTGCGATCGTGAGGATTCGTTCGTCTACGCTTGGTACTTCTTCGTGGCTTCATCTTCTTCATGGACTCGTTCTTCTTCCTTGCGGGATTTCAGGCAAGATGACCGCTACCCTGGATCTCACTACTATCATTGCTATGCTAGTTGCTTCGTTCAATCGCTTTGCTGCGCTACCTATCTTTTGCTCATCAAGCCTCCCATATTGCCATGAACCTCTAACCTTTGACACCTTTCCTATGCAAACCATTGTTTGGCTATGTTACCGCTTTGCTCAACCCTCTTATAGCGTTGCTAGTTGCAGGTGAAGTTGAAGATTTCTCCATGGTGGACAGGATTTTGGTTGGGATATCACAATATCTCTATATTATTATTAATGCATCTATATACTTGGTAAAGGGTGGAAGGCTCGGCCTTATGCCTGGTGTTTTGTTCCACTCTTGACGCCCTAGTTTCCGTCATACCGGTGTTATGTTCCCGGATTTTGCATTCCTTACGCGGTCGGGTGATTTATGGGACCCCCTTGACAGTTCGCTTTGAATAAAACTCCTCCAGCAAGGCCCAACATTGGTTTTACCATTTGCCTCACCACCACCTATACTTTTCCCTTGGGAGTCGCTCTCTTGAGGGTCATCTTTATTATAGGCCTCCCGGGCCAGTGCTTGTCTAAGTGTTGGTCCGAACCAGAGCCACTTGCAGTGCCACCTCGGGGAAACTCGAGGTCTGGTTTTAGTTGTACGTAGTGTTCATCTGGTGTTGCCCTGAGAACGAGATATGTGCAGCTCCTATCGGGATTGTCGGCGCATCGGGCGGTCTTGCTGGTCTTGTTTTACCATTGTCGAAATGTCTTGTAAACCGGGATTCCGAGCCTGATCGGGTCTTCCTGGGAGAAGGTATATCCTTCGTTGATCGCGAGAGCTTATCATGGGCTAAGTTGGGACACCCCTGCAGGGTATAATCTTTCGAAAGCCATGCCTGCGGTTATAGGCAGATGAGAATTTGTTAATGTCCGGTTGTAGATAACTTGACACCAGATCCGAATTAAAACGCATCAACCGCGTGTGTAGCCGTGATGGTCTCTTCTCGGTGGAGTCCGGGAAGTGAACACGGTTTCTGGGTTATGTTTGACGTAAGTAGGAGTTCAGGATCACTTCTTGATCATTGCTAGTTTCACGACCGTTCCGCTTGCTCTCTTCTCGCTCTTATTTGCGTATGTTAGCCACCATATATGCTTAGTCGCTACTGCAGCCTCACCACTTTACCCCCTTCCGTCCCCATTAAGCTTTACTAGTCTTGATACCCATGGTAATGCGTTTGTTGAGTCCTCGTGGCTCACAGATTACTACAACAACAGTTGCAGGTACAAGTTATGCGATGATCATGACGCGAGAGCGATGCTTGCTTGCATTGAGTTCTTCTTCTGCTTCTTCTTCGATCAGGGGATAGGTTCCAGGTCGGCAGCCTGGGCTAGCAGGGTGGATTTCGTTTGAGTTTCTGTTTGTCTTTCATCCATAGTCGGATGATGCTCTTATGTATGATGATGTTGTATATGTGTGGCATTGTATGCCTCTTGTATGTATCCCCATCTATTATGTAATGTTGATGTAATGATATCCACCTTGCAAAAGCGTTTCAATATGCGGGTCTATCCATGGTGGGACCTTCGAGTTCCTTTTGGATAGGGTCGCATATTGGGTGTGACACCACGTTCGGGCCCTCTTGATGGAGGTAGTACCCTACTTCCTGCTTGATTGACTTTGATGAGTATATGGGCTACAAGAGTTGATCTACCACGAGATCGTAATGGCTAAACCCTAGCTGTCTAGCCTGTATGATTATGATTCTGCCTCTATGGAGTAAACCCTCCGGTTTATATAGACACCGGAGGGGCCTAGGGTTGTACAAGGTCGAATTACAGAGAAAGGAATACATGATCCAAGCGCCAAGCTTGCCATCCACGCAAAGGAGAGTCCCATCCGGACACGGAGGAAGGTATTCGATCTCATATCTTCACGGCCCATTAGTCCGGCCCATATTACATAGCACGGATGCTCGAGGACCCCTTAATCCTGGACTACCTCATTCCTTCCTTGACAATCTTCAACCACCACATACATTTTGACAACAACTCGAACTAACTGGATGTCGTTCGTGCAAACATGGCCAAATTTCATATAAATATGACAGATTTCATATAAAAATATTGTTATTTTTATATAAACATGAGGGATTTCATTACATTTATATCAACTAAGCGGTGCTAGTCCTGCTCTGAATGTATAATTAATACCTAAGCTAAATGGTCGCCCGTGGATCCCTTTGTCGTCCTTATGTCCGGCAACCCGATCACTGGACTGCCGAGCCCAGGAGGTATATGCTTCAGCGCAAAGGATGACTCGCTTCCCCACCGCTCATCGGAGGGGAACCCACGACTGATGCTTCAACGGGAGGGGAAGGGGGCGCCTCCGCTTCCCTAGAGCCCATGGAGAGTCGATGATGGTCCTCGCAAAAGAAGAACCGGGCAAGACACCGGCTGTGTACTCTAGCGTCATCGCGCCTCCTATGTTCCACTTATCCTCGATGATGGCGGCGGATGCGGAGGCACTGGCCACCGATTCGTCGCTCTTCGTGCACCCAACTTCTGTCTGACCCTACATGGCACGGCCGCATGCAAGGAAGGTGCGGTTGCAGACACGGGAGGCGTGGTATGATGTGGCGTCGTCGACGATAGCGACGATGCCGTACCATTATGCTCCTTGCCGTGCCGGTGTGGAGAAACTCGTCACTCCTCATTGAACTGCCCTGGATTGGCGAGTTGCTAAACCACGTGCTAGCTTGGGGCGGCTGTCGGTGTCAAAACCGGCGGATCTCGAGTAGGGGGCCCGAACTGTGCATCTAAGACTAATGGTAAAAGGAGGCTGGGGACACGATGTTTACCCAGGTTCGGGCCCTCTCGATGGAGGTAATACCCTACTTCCTGCTTGATTGATCTTGATGATATGAGTATTACATGAGTTGATCTACCACGAGATCAGAGAGGCTAAACCCTAGAAGCTAGCCTATGGTATGATTGTTGTTGTGTCCTATAGACTAAACCCTCCGGTTTATATAGACACTGGAGGGGGATAGGGTTACACAGAGTCGGTTTACAGAGGAGGAGATCTACATCCGAATCGCCAAGCTTGCCTTCCATGCCAAGGAGAGTCCCATCCGGACACGGGACGAAGACTTCTATCTTGTATCTTCATAGTCCAACAGTCCGACAAAGTATATAGTCCGGGTGTCCGGATACCCCCTTATCCAGGACTCCCTCAGTAGCCCCCGAACCAGGCTTCAATGACGATGAGTCCAGTGCGCAGATTGTCTTCAGCATTGCAAGGCGGGTTCTTCTCCAAATCCGGTGCACCCGTCGTAGTGAATTGTATCCGGCCTCCTAGTAAGGTTGTGCTCCTCGGCTTCTGTGCTTCAATAATGGCCACCTCCACGTGTCGATCGAAGACGAGGGGCCGGGGCATTTTTGCATTTGCCACCCTAATCCCGTAGGTGAGCCATCTATTTTAGGAGACAGGGATCTTCAGATCCAAATTACACCATCTTCCCCCAAGCAGACATTCCGCAGAGCGCGCCCAAAAGAGGCCATCCCATCATGACCGGTCGCCGCAGCCCTGCTCGCCGCTCCCCCAGCTCGAAGCCAGGGGATTGGGGAAAGTGTTCCATCCCTCACAGCCGCCTAATAGAGCTGCAGACCAAAGGGTTCCTTCCGCCCGCATACATGGTTCCCGTTCGATCCGGACTAGCCACCTATAATGGCGGGGAGCATGCGGAGAGATTCCCTAACCCTTCACAGGGGGAGCGGGTATGCCTTGTCCCATATCTGCTAAGAGGCGTCGGGTTTCCAATCCACCCGTTCCTCTGCGGGCTCCTGGAGTTCTACGGTCTCCAGTTGCATAATCTTACCCCCGCCTCCATACTGCACATTGCGGGCTATGTTGCCCTCTGCGAGCTGTTTCTGGGCTGCGAAGCTCATTTCGAGCTATGGAAGAGGTTATTTTTGCCTCGTCCCCTGCGACCAGGAGGGATCTATATATCAAGTGGGCGGAGCCGAAATATGGCACATCGCCTAGACCGGATACCTGTCCGGTACTCCAAAGAAGGCGTCCGAAGACTGGCCCTCGGAGTGGTTTTATGTTGATGACGTTCCCCTTCTGGACCCAGTCCGGACGGGCCTTCCTGAGTTCACCAATACTCCGCTAAAGAAACGCCAAAGCTGGCGCCCTTGGAGCCCCCAGGAGGAAGAAAACAGGGAAGTCTTCTATCTGATGAGCCGGATACAAACCCTGGCCAAATCAGGATTGACAATAGTCGAAGTTATGTCAATATGCATAATAAGGGGAGTGCAACCACTTCAATATAGGGGAAAACCCATGTGGCACTTCAATGGAGAAGACGATGCCTCCCGCTGCGGTCGCAAAGGTCCGGACTCCGCCACATCGTTGGCGAGGATACTATCCAAATTGTACAAAGGAGAAGAAGAGGAGTTCCTCCGCATTAAACCGCTGGATGGATTTTCCATGTACAACCCCCAAAGCTAGGTAAGTTGTCATTTATTACTCGACTCTAATCGTTCCTTCCTTCTTTGCCACAATTATTTACCTTGCTGTTTCAAAATAGGAACTAAGGAAGGCTGTGAAAGAGTTCAACAGCCCCTCTCCGCAGCCAGAGGATCCCGACCGGGCTCTCGACCCCGAACTTGAAGAAGATCCGGACATATCCATGGAATTCGTCGACGGGACTTTCTATCAGGTAAGCAGTGGCGGCTCTTTAGTGGCCATCATCGTGGATTATCCTGGACTGCTTCCTGTGTCGCATGTAAGTAATGTCGGGGTTCCAACCTTCCGAAAGGATTCCTTCGTTTTGCCGTACCTTATGATCACACGCCGTGTTTTTATAGAAACGGCGGTCGGGATGCCGTGCGGAACCCGCGGGGGCCTCTCAGCAAAAGGCGCCTAGACAAGGTAGGCTTAAAAGGAAGGCGGTTAGGAGCGGTATGCAGACACAGAGGTATTCATTGAACTTGCCCCGTGGTATATTTTGGTCTATTTGTCGAGACGTGACGGCTTTAATTACGTCCTGTTAGGAAACGCCAGACTATGTCCGGCGATCCTACCGGCCACGCCTCCAGCAGCCGGATTCCTAGACCGGATTCCCGGGCGGAGGCTGGTGTGGGGACAGTGCCAAACTGTCGTCCCGCGGAGGATACAGATATGCTTTCCGCCACAAATTTAGAAGTAGAGAGCGCCATGAATCACCGGCACCTATGGGCCGTACTCCGCATTGGTATTTTTTCCGAAGAGGCGTTTAATGCCTTCAATTCCGGACACACCTATATCTGCGCTGCTCAAGATGGACTTGCCAGAGCAACAGACCAGTACGTGAAGCATATACGGGTAAGAGAATTTAATAAGTATGTGTAGTAGTAGCCCCTGAGACTTGAAACAGTTGGCACAACTGATTTAAGGATCATTAAATGCATAGGTTCTTGTTGAGAAGAATGCCCAGTTGTCTCAAGAGCTGGAGGAGTGTAAGGCCCAAATGAAGGCTAATGTAGCCGAACAAGAGGAATCCAAAAAGATTTCTTATGGTAATAATTTCCTTCTACCAGTTTGTGTGTTCGGCATGGTTTATAAATCTGACGAAATATTAGGCAGACAATACCGGAGGAAATCCAGAGACTGTAGGAGATAATGAGCTGCATCTGCGAAGTTAGCTGAAGGCGGGCGAACGCATGTTGACGCAGTCTATTCAGGAGAAGAATAAGCTGCAAGATGCTAATCTCCAACTAAGCGTCGAATTGAAAGGTGTTCGGGCTCAGCTCGCAGACTCCGTGAAGGAGAACCAGAGGCTTCGATGCGGCATTTATAGTAAGTGCTTGAACGAACTGTGGTATAGTTCGGTGAGGAGGCGTATTGACAGAGTTATGACTGCAGGTATGTTGACGCGACGCCCTGAAGAGGAGATGCCCGGTTCCGCAGGCGATATGCTGCAAGAGCTTTCACAACTACACGAACGAGGTCGGCAGGTGATGCAGGGTATTGCCCAGGCTTTGTGGCCGTCCGCTTCCCTGCCAGGAGGCATGAGCGAACTTGTAGAGATGCTCAAAGGAGCACGGTGGCGCTTCCGATTATGGAAGGTATCAACTTGCCGGCAAGGTGCGAGAGAAGCTTGGGCCATGGTGAAGACGCGATACGCCAAGGCTGACCCGAACCATATGGCCGAAGTCGGACCGGCTGGGCCAGGTGGACAAGAGATACCCGTTAGTTTGGTGTATGATCAAGTAGCGTTAGCTGCAAAGTGTTCCCAGCAGGATTATAAGCTAGACAGCCTGTTGGATGGTATAGAGGAAGAGTACAGACAGACTATATGATTGTGTAATTTGAATGGCTTCATGTTCTCCCTAGCCGGATTGAAAATCATTTGTCATGGCGGACCTTTTCGCTTCAGCCCCCGGATCCGACAGTCTGGGGTGTATCCGAATACCCACACAGTTATGAAAAACCGGGGTATGCATGGAAACCAGGCATAGGGGTCATAAGTGCTTGAACGGACAAGTACCTAACTAGTTATGTTATATTACATGGATAGTAAGAAACATCTTCCAGAGAGAATAGTTCCATTAGGGGTTCATTTCTCTGGGTACGCATGCATCGATGTGCATGTACGAACTGCGAACAGAAGCGCAGGAAACATAACATCTAGGTATTTTCGTTGTTATGAACGAGAACATCTTTTGTTCACCGACGGAATATTCCCTTAAGAACGCTAGCTTTCGGCTTCACCCTGTCTGAGGTACACATCCCGCTCAACAGGCAGTAACAATCGCAGTGGTGCTCCCCTTATGCCCTAGCTGAATTAACGGGAACGTAGGGCATAAATACAAGAGCCATGCAACCCAGCATGGCCAAAACTTAAGTCATATCGATGCATATAATGGTGAAGAAAAGGCACATATGGAAAGAAAAATGCATATGTGGCTGGCAAGAAGCCATTAAAGTGGTTATATTTAGCTTACGAATAGGAAGCCCCCAGGTATAATGTGCACGCATAATGCGGCCGGAGTGCTCAGCGCATCCGTACAGTTTTAAGGCTGTAAAAAAGGAAAAAGGGGCGAGAAAGGAGGAAAGAGAACATAATTGAAGAGGCGGAGTTGAGGAGACGAACACTGGGTTCGGCGCTAGGCGTAGAATCTTTGGAGTCTAGCCGCATTCCATGGGTTCGGCTCGAGTCTGTTATCAGATGCACTACGCAGACGGTATGCTCCTCCGGTGAGAAATTTATCAACGATGAAGGGACCCTCCCATTTGGGCTTGATCTTGTCCTTCTTCTTCTCAGGTAGGTGTAGAACGAGTTCGCCAATGTTATAAGTTTTGGCTCGTACTTCCCTGCTTTGATACCTTAGAGCCTGTTGCTGATAGAATGCGGAACTGGCTTTAGCGACATCACGCTCCTCCTCCAAAGCATCTAAGTTGTCCTGCCGGTCTAGCTCGGCTTCCTTCTCTTCATACATGCGCACGCGAGGTGAGTCATGAATTATATCGCAGGGCAGCACTGCTTCTACGCCGTACACCATAAAAAATGGTGTGTATCCGGTGGTGCGATTTGGCATGGTCTGCAGCCCCCAGAGTACGGACTCGAGTTCCTCGACCCAATGCGTGTCTGATTCCTTCAAGGATCGCATTAGTCTGGGTTTGATGCCGCTCATAATAAGGCCATTTGCACGTTCGACTTGACCGTTTGTTTGGGGGGGATAGACAGAGGCATAGTCAAGCTTAATGCCCATTTTGCCGCACCAGGCTTTTACCTCCTCGGCTGTAAAATTCGAGCCATTGTAAGTGATGATACTGTGGGGGACACCATAGCGGTGTACAACCTCTGATATGAAGTCTATCATTGGTCCGAATTCGGTCGTTTTAACTGGTTTGGCTTTTATCCATTTGGTGAACTTGTCCACCATGACCAATAAGTATTTTTTCTTATGGCTTCCCCCTTTAAGGGGTCCTACCATATCCAGCCCCCAGACCGTGAAGGGCCAAGTTATGGGGATCGTTTGGAGAGCGGTAGGGGGCATATGGCTCTGATTGGCAAATAGTTGACAACCAACGCAATGTTGGACAAGGTCCTGTGCATCCGCCCGTGCTGTCGGCCAGTAGAATCCTGTCCGAAAGGCCTTGCTCATGAGAGCTCGGGCTGTAGCATGGTTCCCGCCTAGTCCGAAATGGATTTCGGCTATGAGCTGCCGCCCTTCCTCTTCGGAGATGCATCGTTGGAGCACTCCGGTGGCGCTCTTCTTGTAGAGTTCTCCTTCATGGACTTTGTAGGCTTGAGAGCGTCGCACAATACACCGTGCCTCATTTTGGTCCTCGGGGAGCTCTTGCCTATTAAGGTAGGCCAAGAAGGGCTCGGTCCACGGGGTGATGACAGCCATTATTTCGTGGGCCGAAGATGTTATTTCGGTGGCAGAGCCTCCGATTATGTCAGAAGGTTCAGAATCTGGGGTTGTGTTCGGAGCCGGACTAATAGTGCCGGACTCCCCTTCCCATGCCACGGACGGCTTGAACAACCTTTCTAAGAAGATATTAGGTGGGACGGGGTCGTGTCTAGCGCTGATGCGGGCGAGGATATCGACCGCTTGGTTATTTTCTCTGACCACATGGTGGAATTCGATCCCCTCGAACCGAGCTGACATTTTGAGGACGGCATTGCGATAAGCCGCCCTTTTCGGGTCCTTGGCGTCAAAGTCTCCATTCACCTAAGATATTGCGAGGTTTGAGTCCCCACGCACTATGAGGCGTTGAATGCCCATGGAGTCTGCCATCCGAACACCATGCAATAGAGCCTCGTATTCGGCTGCATAGTTGGAGTCTGTGTATAATATTTGGAGGACATACTGCACCGTGTCTCTGGTGGGGGATGTCAGGACGACACCTGCTCCCAATCCGGCCAGCATTTTGGAGCCGTCGAAATGCATGATCCAATTTGAGTACGCGCCGTACTCCTTGGGCAGTTTGGCCTCTGTACATTCAGCGACGAAGTCAACCAGTACTTGTGACTTAATGGCCCGCTGTGGTTTGTATGTATGTCAAACGAAAGGAGCTCAATAACCCATTTAGCAATTCGGCCTGTTGCGTCGCGGTCATTTATTATGTCATTGAGTGGTACTTCGGAGGCCACCGTGATCGAACACTCTTGAAAGTAGTGTCGTAGTTTCCGGGATGCCATGAAGACCGCATACGCTATCTTTTGATAGTGCGGGTACCGAGATTTACATGGAGTGAGGACAGTGGACACGTAATATACCAGCTTTTGGAGCGGGAAATTGTGTCTGTCTGCCTCTCGTTCGACAACGAGCACTGCGCTCACAACTTGGTTTGTTGCGGCTATGTATAATAGCATGGGTTTGCCAATGTTTGGCGCGGTCAGGACTGGGTTGGTGGCCAAGAGTGCCTTTATTTCTTCCAGTCCGGCCGTGGCCGCATCTGTCCACTCGAAGTGTTCGGTGCGTCGAAGAAGGCGATACAGGGGTAGTGCCTTTTCTCCTAAGTGGGAGATAAAGCGGCTTAAGGCAGCCACACATCCAGTTAATTTTTGGATCTGCTTGAGGTCTGTTGGGATAGCCAACTGTGATAGAGCTTGGATTTTTGCCGGATTGGCTTCAATTCCTCTATTGGAAACGATGAAGCCGAGCAATTTTCCGGAGGGTACTCCGAAGACACACTTCTCTGGGTTGAGCTTGATGTCGTATGTTTGGAGATTATTGAACGTAAGCCTCAAGTCATCTATTAAAGTTTCGACATGTCTTGTTTTGATGACCACGTCGTCTATGTAGGCCTCTACTGTCTTGCCGATTTGTTTTTCCAGGCATGTCTGAATCATGCGTTGATAGGTTGCACCGGCGTTTTTGAGCCCGAAGGGCATGGTGTTGAAACAGAAGGGGCCGTATGGAGTAATGAAGGCTGTTGCAGCCTGGTCGGACTCCGCCATCTTTATTTGATGGTATCCGGAGTATGCGTCGAGGAAACACAATGAGTCATGTCCTGCGGTGGCATCGATTATCTGATCAATGTGGGGGAGGGGGAAGGGATCCTTAGGGAAAGCTTTATTGAGGTCTTTGAAATCGACACACAAGCGCCAGGATTTGTCCGTTTTTGGTACCATTACCAAGTTTGCTAGCCAATCCGGATGTTTGATGTCTCTGATGAAACCGGCCTCGAGTAGCTTGGCTAGCTCTTCTCCCATGGCTTGCCGCTTAGGCTCTGAGAAGCGTCTAAGAGTCTCCTTGACTAGCTTGTATCCTTTCACTATATTGAGGCTGTGTTCGGCCAGCCTGCGTGGGATGCCCGGCATGTCTGAAGGATGCCAGGCAAAAATGTCCCAATTTTCACGCAGGAAGTCTCGCAGTGCGGCGTCTATTGTGGGATTCAGCTGTGTCCCGATGGAAGTTGTCTTCGAAGGGTCCATTGGGTGGATGATGACCCACAAGTATAGGGGATCTATCGTAGTCCTTTTGATAAGTACGAGTGTCGAACCCAACGAGGAGCAGAAGGAAATGATAAGCAGTTTTCAGCAAGGTATTCTCTGCAAGTACTGAAATAAGTGGTAACAGATAGTTTTGTGATAAGATAAATTGTAACGAGCAACTAGTAACAAAAGTAAATAAAGTGCAGCAAGGTGGCCCAATCCTTTTTGTAGCAATGGACAAGCCTGGACAAACTCTTATAATAGGAAAAGCACTCCCGAGGACACATGGGAATATCGTCAAGCTAGTTTTCATCATGTTCATATGATTCGCGTTCGGTACTTTGATAATTTGATATGTGGGTGGACCGGTGCTTGGGTACTGCCCTTACTTGGACAAGCATCCCACTTATGATTAACCTCTATTGCAAGCATCCGCAACTACAACAAAAGTATTAAGGTAAACCTAACCATAGCATGAAACATATGGATCCAAATCAGCCCCTTACGAAGCAACGCATAAACTAGGGTTTAAGCTTCTGTCACTCTAGCAACCCATCATCTACTTATTACTTCCCAATGCCTTCCTCTAGGCCCAAATAATGGTGAAGTGTTATGTAGTCGACGTTCACATAACACCACTAGAGGCTAGACAACATACATCTTATCAAAATATCGAACGAATACCAAATTCACATGACTACTAATAGCAAGACTTCTCCCTTGTCCTCAGGAATAAACGTAATTACTCACAAAGCATATTCATGTTCATAATCAGAGGGGTAATAATATGCATAAAGGATCTGAACATATGATCTTCCACCAAATAAACCAACTAGCATCAACTACAAGGAGTAATCAACACTACTAGCAAACTACTAGCACCAATCCCGGACTTGGAGACAAGAATTGGATACAAGAGATGAACTAGGGTTTGGAGATGAGATGGTGCTGGTGAAGATGTTGATGGAGATTGCCCTCTCCCGCTGAGAGCAGCGTTGGTGATGATTTCCCCCTCCCGGAGGGAAGTGTCCCCGGCAGAATAGCTCTGCAGGAGCCCTAGATTGGTTCCGCCAAGGTTCCGCCTCGTGGCTGCGGAGTCTCGTCCCGAAAGGTTGCCTCTCATTTTTTTCTCATCAGAAGACTTCATATAGGAGAAGATGGGCGTCGGAGAGCCACTAGGGGGCCCACGAGGTAGGGGGTGTGCCCAGGGGGGCGTGCCCCCCACCCTCGTGAGCAGGGTGTGGCCCCCCTGGCCTTCATCTTTGGCGACGATTTTTCTTTATTTATTTTAAGGTATTCCATGGAGTTTCAGGACTTTTGGAGTGGCGTAGAATAGGCCTCCAATATTTGCTCTTTTTCCAGCCCAGAATTCCAGCTGCCGGCATTCTCCCTTTTCATATAAACCTTGTAAAATAATAGAGAATAGCCATAAGTATTGTGACATAACGTGAAATAATAGCCCATAATGCAATAAATATTGTCATAAAAGTATGATGCAAAATGGACGTATCAGTGGACCTGGAATTTGACTATCTCGTCCGCTGGCTTGAAGGAGGTGGATTTAGGTCGCTTGTCAAGTATCACGTCGTCTCTGTCCACTGTTGATCGCAGTGTTGTCAGTTCTTCGGCCGCGAGGGCTTCTGATAATGCCTCCAGGGCGAGGGCGGCAGTTTTATTTTCGGCGCGGAGTGCGACGTCCGGATCGCTAGCCAGAGTGATGATTCCATTGGGCCCGGGCATTTTGAGCTTCATGTACCCGTAATGGGGTATAGCTTGAAAACTCGTGAATGCGTCCCGCCCCAAGAGGGCGTGGTATCCGCTGCTGAACGGGGCCACTTGGAATGTAATTTCTTCGGACCTGTAATTCTCTCGCGTGCCGAATACCACATCCAGTGTGATTTTTCCCGCGCATTGTGCCTCCCGACTAGGGATGATTCCCCTGAAGGTCGTGCTGCTTCGTTCAATGCGGCTCTTGTCAATTTCCATCTTGTTAAGGGTTTCCTCTTAGATGAGGTTTAGTCCGCTTCCGCCGTCCATGAGCACTTTAGTGAGCCTGAAGCCATCCACGATTGGGCTAAGGACCAAAGCGGCTGGTGCTCGGACTGTTCGGAATTGAGGTTCATCACTGGCATTGTAAGTTATAGCCGTGTCATTCCATGGGTTTACTGTTGCCATGTGGCAAACATCTGCGAGGCTGTGCTGAGCTCGCTTGCACATATTATTTGAGGCGAAAGTCTCGAAGACTGTAAATAACGTATTGTCGTCTCCGGCGGGATGTTGCTCTGTTGTATGTTTTATGAGGAGATCCTCGCCGCTCTTCGCTACCTGCCGGAGTATCCAACATGCTCTAAGGCTATGCGTTGGCGTAGTATCTGGTGTGCTGTGAATCTTGCATGGCCCGTTTAGCCATTCTTCCAATACGGTTCCGCGCCTTGCGGCAGGCTTTATTTTTTTGGTACTTGAATCGGGTGACTTATGAGAGATTACCCATTTAATTCGGACAGAGGATTTGGCTAGAGCCGGATTGTCCCAGAAGCTTGTTTGGGTTTTCCAGGCGCTTTCCATCGCACAGTACTTTTGCACTATGGCCCCTAAGTCAGCGAAGTGTACTATGTTACGGCGACTTATAGAGTTGAGAATCCCTTTATCCGTGCAATTTTTGCAAAAGAGGGAGATTACGTCTGCCTCGCGACAGTCCTTGACCCTGTTTATCACAAGGAGGAATCTGGCCTAGTAGTGATGTACTGTTTCTTGGGGCTCTTGTCTGATATGGGAAAGATTGGATAAATCTGGGTGGGTGGGTGGTTTTGAATCCGAATCCCGACCCGATCTGGGACCCAGGGGCAAAGAAGCTTCTGAGATTAACGGCTCGGGTTCTGGGGCGTTGCCCGATTTCTTCGGCCCGCCCCCCCGATCCTGAGTCCGGGACCGGGGTCATGTCCTCCCACGAGCGGGTGTCCGGCTCGGAGAGCTCGGAAATCCAGACATAGTTCGTCCTCAAAGTGGAGGGAGAATTAGGATGATGCTCTTCCACTACCCCTATCTCATGGGTGACCGGTGGAGAGTGATTCTCCCTTTGATCAGGTTTAAGCCCGATCCGGTCATAGTCCGTAGCGACGCCCAGGGCGGTGATGCAATCCAAGAGCCCACTCCGTATGATGGAGAGGTATCTCTAGGCCCACTCGGTAATGCATCATCATAATGAGCTCAATTTGACCAAGTGTCTGGTCACGGGATCATGCATTACGGTAGAGTAAAGTGACTTGCCGGTAATGCGATTAAACGAGGTATTGGGATACCGACGATCGAATCTCGGGCAAGTAACGTACCGATTGACAAAGGGAATTGTATACATGATTGATTGAATCCTCGACATCGTGGTTCATCCGATGAGATCATCGAGGAGCATGTGGGAGCCAACATGGGTATCCAGATCCCGCTATTGGTTATTGACCGGAGAGGCGTCTCGGCCATGTCTGCATGTGTTCCCAACCCGTAGGGTTTACACACTTAAGGTTCGGTGACGCTAGGGTTGTAGAGATATTAGTATGTAGTAACCCGAAAGTTGTTCGGAGTCCCGGATGAGATCCCAGACGTCACGAGGAGTTCTGGAATGGTCTGGAGGTGAAGATATATATATATATATATATATATATATATATATAGGAAGTCAGGTTTCAGCCATCGGGAAAGTTTCGGGGGTCACTGGTATTGTACCGGGACCACCGGAAGGGTCCCGGAGGTCCACCGGGTTGGGCCACCTATCCCGGAGGGCCCCATGGGCTGAAGTGTTAGGGGAACCAGCCCCTGGTGGGCTGGTGCACCCACCCTTGCCCCCCTGCGCCCAGGGTTGGAAACCCTAGGGGTGGGGGCGCCTCCACCTGGCTTGGGGGGCAAGTTTCCCCCCTGGCCGCCGCCCCCCTTGGAGATTGGATATCCTAGGGCCGCCCCCTAGGGGGCCTATATAAAGAGGGGGGAGGGAGGGCAGCCGCACCCATGCTCTTGGCGCCTGCCTCTCCCCATGCACCATCTCTCCCTCTCGCTGAAGCTTGGCGAAGCCCTGTCGAGATCGCTGCTGCATCCACCACCACTCCGTCGTGCTCCTGGATCTTCATCAACCTCACCTTCCCCCTTGCTGGATCAAGAAGGAGGAGACATCTTCCCAACCGTACGTGTGTTGAACGCGGAGGTGCTGTCCGTTCAGCACTAGGATCATCGGTGATTTGGATCACGACGAGTACGACTCCCTCAAACCCGTTCTCTTGAACGCTTCCGCTCGCGATCTACAAGGGTATGTAGATGCACTCCTCTCTCTCATTGCTAGATGAACTCATAGATTGATCTTGGTGAAGCGTAGAAATTTTTTATTTTCTGCAACATTCCCCAACAGTGGCATCATGAGCTAGGTCTATGCGTAGTTCTCTTTACACGAGTAGAACACAATTTGTTGTGGGCGTAGATGTTGTCAACTTTCTTGCCACTACTAGTCTTATTTTGCTTCGGTGGCATCGTTAGATGAAGCGGCCCGGACCGACCTTACAGGTACGCTTACGTGAGACAGGTTCCACCGCCTGACATGCACTAGTTGCATAAGGTGGCTAGCGGGTGTCTGTCTCTCCCACTTTAGTTGGAGCGGTTCGATGAAAAGGGTCCTTATGAAGGGTAAATAGAAGTTGGCATATCACGCTGTGGCTTTTACGTAGGTAAGAAAACGTTCTTGCTAGAACCCTATTGCAGCCACGTAAAAACATGCAACAACAATTAGAGGACGTCTAACTTGTTTTTGCAGCATGTGCCTTGTGATGTGATATGGCCAAAAGTTGTGATGAATGATATATATGTGATGTATGAGATCATGTTCTTGTAATAGGAATCACGACTTGCATGTCGATGAGTATGACAACCGACAGGAGCCATAGGAGTTGTCTTAATTATTGTATGACCTGCGAGTCAGTGATTAAATGCCATGTAATTACTTTAGTTTATTGCTAAACCGTTAGCCATAGTAGTAGAAGTAATAGTTGGTGAGCAACTTCATGGAGACACGATGATGGAGATCATGATGATGGAGATCATGGTGTCATGCGGGTGACGAAGATTATCATGGAGCCCCGAAGATGGAGATCAAAGGAGCTATATGATATTGGCCATATCATGTCACTATTTGATTGCATGTGATGTTTATCATGTTTTTGCATCTTGTTTACTTAGAACGACGGTAGTAAATAAGATGATCCCTCATAATAATTTCAAGAAAGTGTTTCCGCTAACTATGCGCCGTTGCGAAAGTTCGTTGTTTCGAAGCACCACGTGATGATCGGGTGTGATAGATTCTAACGTTCACATACAACGGGTGTAAGACAGATTTACACATGCATAAACACTTAGGTTAACTTGACGAGCCTAGCATGTACAGACATGGCCTCGGAACACAAGAGACCGAAAGGTCGAACATGAGTCGTCTGGAAGATATGATCAACATGGAGATGTTCACCGATGATGACTAGTCCGTCTCACCTGATGATCGGACACGGCCTAGTCGACTCGGATCATGTATCACTTAGATGACTAGAGGGATGTCTAATCTGAGTGGGAGTTCATTAAATAATTTGATTAGATGAACTTAATTATCATGAACTTAGTCTAAAAACCTTTAAAAAATGTCTTGTAGATCAAATGGCCAACGCTCATGTCCACCTCAACTTCAACGCGTTCCTAGAGAAAACCAAGTTGAAAGACGATGGCAGCAACTATACGGACTGGGTCCGGAACCTGAGGATCATCCTCATAGCTGCAAAGAAAGATTATGTCTTAGAAGCACCTCTAGGTGAAGCACCCATCCCAGAGAACCAAGACGTTATGAACGCTTGGCAGTCTCGTGCTGATGATTACTCCCTCGTTCAGTGCGGCATGCTTTACAACCTAGAACCGGGGCTCCAAAAGCGTTTTGAGCAACACGGTGCATATGAGATGTTCGAAGAGCTAAAAATGGTTTTCCAAGCTCATTCCCGGGTCGAGAGATATGAAGTCTCCGACAAGTTCTTAAGTTGTAAGATGGAGGGAAATAGTTCTGTCAATGAGCACATACTCAAAATGTCTGGGTTGCACAACCGCTTGACTCAGCTGGGAGTTAATCTCCCGGATGATGCGGTTATTGGCATAATCCTTCAGTTGCTTCCACCGAGCTACAAGAGCTTTGTGATGAACTTCAATATGTAGGGGATGGAAAAGACCATTCCTGAAGTATATTCAATGCTGAAATTAGCAGAGGTAGAGATCAAAAAGGAACATCAAGTGTTGATGGTGAATAAAACCACTAAGTTCAAGAAAGGCAAGGGTAAGAAGAACTTCAAGAAGGACGGCAAGGGAGTTGTCGCGCCCGGTAAGCCAGTTGCCGGGAAGAAGCCAGAGAATGGACCCAAGCCCGAGACTGAGTGCTTTTATTGCAAGGGAAGCGGACACTGGAAGCGGAACTGCCCCAAATACTTAGCGGACAAGAAGGCCAGCAACACCAAAGGTATATGTGATATACATGTAATTGATGTGTACCTTACCAGTAATCGTTGTAGCTCCTGGTTTGATACCGGTGCGATTGCTCATATTTGTAACTCAAAGTAGGAGCTGCGGAATAAGCGGAGACTGGCGAAGGACGAGGTGACGATGCGCGTCGGGAATGGTTCCAAGTCGATGTGATCGCCGTCGGCACGCTACCTCTACATTTACCTACGGGATTAGTTTTAAACCTCAATAATTGTTATTTAATGCCAGCTTTAAGCATGAACATTGTATCTAGATCTCGTTTAATACGAGATGGCTACTCATTTAAATCCGAGAATAATGGTTGTTCTATTTATATGAGAGATATGTTTTATGGTCATGCCCCGATGGTCAATGGTTTATTCTTAATGAATCTCGAACGTGATGTTACACATATTCATAGTGTGAATACCAAAAGATGTAAAGTTGATAACGATAGTCCCACATACTAGTGGCACTGCCGCCTTGGTCACATTGGTGTCAAGCGCATGTAGAAGCTCCATGCTGATGGACTTTTAGAGTCTCTCGATTATGAATCATTTGACACATGTGAACCATGCCTCATGGGCAAAATGACCAAGACTCCGTTCTCCGGAACAATGGAGCGAGCAACCAACTTATTGGAAATCATACATACTGATGTGTGCGGTCCAAAGAGCGGTGAGGCTCGCGGAGGATATCGTTATGTTCTCACTCTCACTGACGACTTGAGTAGATATGGGTATGTCTACTTGATGAAACACAAGTCTGAGACCTTTGAAAAGTTCAAGGAATTTCAGAATGAGGTAGAGAATCAACGTGACCGAAAGATAAAGTTCTTACGATCAGATTGTGGAGGAGAATATTTAAGTCACGAATTTGGTACACACTTAAGGAAATGTGGAATCGTTTCACAACTCACGCCGCCTGGAACACCTCAGCGTAACGGTGTGTCCAAACATCATAATCGCACTTTATTGGATATGGTGTGATCTATGATGTCTCTTACCGATTTACCGCTATCTTTTTGGGGATACGCTCTAGAGACAGCTACATTCACTCTAAATAGGGCACCGTCTAAATCCGTTGAGACGACACCGTATGAATTATGGTTTGGGAAGAAACCTAAGCCGTCGTTTCTAAAAGTTTGGGGATGCGATGCTTATGTCAAGAAACTTCAACCTGAAAAGCTCGAACCCAAGTCAGAAAAATGTGTCTTCATAGGATACCCTAAGGAAACCATTGGGTATACCTTCTACCTCAGATCCGAAGGCAAGATCTTTGTTGCCAAGAACGGGTCCTTTCTGGAGAAAGAGTTTCTCTCAAGAGAAGTAAGTGGGAGGAAAGTGAAACTTGATGAAGTATTACCTCTTGAACCGGTAAGTAGCGCAGCTCAGGAAGATGTTCCTGTGGTGCCAACACCAACTGAAGAGGAAGTTAATGATAATGATCAAGGTACTTCGGATCAAGTTACTACTAAACTTCGTAGGTCTACAAGGACATGTTCCACACCAGAGTGGTATGGCAACCCTGCCCTGGAAATCATGTTGTTAGACAACAGTGAACCTTCGAACTATGAAGAAGCGATGGCGGTCCCAGATTCCAACAAATGGCTTGAAGCCATGCAATCCGAGATAGGATCCATGTATGAAAACAAAGTATGGACTTTGACAGACTTGCCCGATGATCGGCGAGCGATAGAAAATAAATGGATCTTTAAGAAGAAGGCGGACGCGGATGGTAATGTTACCATCTATAAAGCTCAACTTGTCGCTAAGGGTTATCAGCAAGTTCAAGGGGTTGAATATGATGGGACTTTCTCTCCTGTAGTGAAGTTGAAGTCCGTCTGAATCATGTTAGCAGTTGCCGCATACTATGATTATGAGATATGGCAAATGGACGTCAAAATGACATTCCTTAATGGCTATCTTAAGGAAGAACTGTATATGATGCAGCCAAAAGGTTTTGTCAATCCCGAGAATGCTAACAAGGTATGCAACCTCCAGCGATCCATTTATGGGCTGGTGCAAGCATCTCGGAGTTGCAACATTCGCTTTGATGAGATGATCAAAGCGTTTGGGTTTATGCAGACTTATGGAGAAGCCTGCGTTTACAAGAAAGTGAGTGGGAGCTCTGTAGCATTTCTCATATTATATGTGGATGACATACTTTTGATGGGAAATGACATAGAACTTTTGGACAGCATTAAGGCCTACTTGAATAAGTGTTTTTCAATGAAGGACCTTGGAGAAGCTGCTTACATATTAGGCATCAAGATCTATAGGGATAGATCGAGATGCCTCATAGGTCTTTCACAAAGCACATACCTTGATAAGATATTGAAGAAGTTCAATATGGATCAGTCCAAGAAAGGGTTCTTGCCTATATTGCAAGGTGTGAGATTGAGCTCGGCTCAATGCCCGACCACGGCAGAAGATATAGAAGATATGAGTGTCATCCCCTATGCCTCAGCCATAGGGTCTATTATGTATGCCATGCTGTGTACCAGACCTGATGTAAGCCTTGCCGTAAGTTTGGTAGGAAAGTACCAAAGTAATCCCGGCAAGGAACACTGGACAGCGGTCAAGAATATCCTGAAGTACCTGAAAAGGACTAAGGATATGTTTCTCGTTTTTGGAGGTGATGAAGAGCTCGTTGTAAAGGGTTACGTCGACGCTAGCTTCAACACAGATCTGGATGACTCTTAGTCACAAACCGAATACGTGTATATTTTGAATGGTGGGGCAGTAAGCTGGTGCAGTTGCAAGCAAAGCGTCGTGGTGGGATCTACATGTGAAGTAGAGTACATGGCAGCCTCGGAGGCAGCGCATGAAGCAATCTAGGTGAAGGAGTTCATCACCGACCTAGGAGTCATACCCAATGCATCGGGGCCGATCGCACTCTTCTGTGACAACACTGGAGCTATTGCACTTGCCAAGGAGCCCAGATTTCACAAGAAGACCAGGCACATCAAGCGTCGCTTCAACTCCATTCGTGAAAATGTTCAAGATGGAGACATAGATATTTGTAAAGTACATACCGACCTGAATGTAGCAGATCCGTTGACTAAACCTCTCCCTAGAGCAAAACATTATCAACAACAAAACTCTATGGATGTTCGATTCATCACAATGTAACTAGACTATTGACTCTAGTGCAAGTGGGAGACTGTTGGAAATATGCCCTAGAGGCAATAATAAAATGGTTATTATTATATTTCTTTGTTCATGATAATTGTCTGTTATTCATGCTATAATTGTGTTATTCGGAAATCGTAATACACGTGTGAATACATAGACCACAACATGTCCCTAGTGAGCCTCTAGTTGACTAGCTCGTTGATCAACAGATAGTCATGGTTTCCTGACTATGGACATTGGATGTCATTGATAACGAGATCACATCATTAGGAGAATGATGTGATGGACAAGACCCAATCCTAAGCATAGCACAAAGATTGTGTAGTTCGTTTTGCTAGAGCTTTTCCAAATGTCAAGTATCATTTCCTTAGACCATGATATTGTGCAACTCCCGGATACTGTAGGAGTGCTTTGGGTGTGCCAAACGTCACAACGTAACTGGGTGACTATAAAGGTGCACTACGGGTATCTCCGAAAGTGTCTATTGGGTTGGCATGAATCGAGAATGGGATTTGTCACTCCGTATGATGGAGAGGTATCTCTGGGCCCACTCGGTAATGCATCATCATAATGAGCTCAATGTGACCAAGTGTCTGGTCACGAGATCATGCATTACTATACGAGTAAAGTGACTTGCCGGTAACGAGATTAAACGACGTATTGGCATACCGACAATCGAATCTCGGGCAAGTAACGTACCGATTGACAAAGGGAATTGTATACAGGATTGATTGAATCCTCGACATCGTGGTTCATCCGATGAGATCATCGAGGAGCATGTGGGAGCCAACATGGGTATCCAGATCCTGCTGTTGGTTATTGACCGGAGAGGCGTCTCGGTCATGTCTGCATGTCTCCCGAACCCGTAGGGTCTACACACTTAAGGTTCGGTGATGCTAGGGTTGTAGATTAGTATGCAGTAACCCGAAAGTTGTTCGGAGTCCCGGATGAGATCCTGGACGTCACGAGGAGTTCCGGAATGGTCCGGAGGTGAAGAATTATATATAGGAAGTCAGATTTCGGCCATGGGGAAAGTTTCGGGGGTCACCGGTATTGTACAGGGACCACCGGAAGGGTCCCGGGGGTCCTCCAGGTGGGGCCACCTATCCAGGAGGGCCCCATGGGCTGAAGTGGGAGGGGAACCAGCCCCTGGTGGGCTGGTGCGCCCCTGCCCCTCTGTGCCTAGGGTTGGAAACCCTAGGGGTGGGGGCGCCTCCACCTGGCTTGGGGGGCAAGTTTCCCCCCTGGCCGCCCCCCCCTTGGAGATTGGATGTCCTAGGGACGGCGCCCCCTAGGGGGCCTATATAAAGAGGGGGGAGGGAGGGCAGCCGCACCCATGCTCTAGGTGCCTCCCTCTCCCCACGCACCACCTCTCCCTCTCGCTGAAGCTTGGGGAAGCCCTGCTGAGATCGCTGCTGCATCCACCACCACACCGTCGTGCTGCTGGATCTTCATCAACCACTCCTTCCCCCTTGCTGGATCAAGAAGGAGGAGACGTCTTCCCAACTGTACGTGTGTTGAACGCGGAGGTGCTATCCGTTCAGCACTAGGATCATCGGTGATTTGCATCACGACGAGTACAACTCCCTCAACCCCGTTCTCTTGAACGCTTCCGCTCGTGATCTACAAGGGTATGTAGATGCACTCCTCTCTCTCGTTGCTAGATGAACTCATAGATTGATCTTGGTGAAGCTTAGAAATTTTTTATTTTCTGCAATGTTCCCCAACAATGTTGTCTTTGACAACCAGACGAGCCATCAAGCCTTATCACGATGACACAGAGGAACTCTCAATGAAAGCACCAATGTCGGTGTCAAAACCGGCGGATCTCGGGTAGGGGGTCCCGAACTGTGCGTCTAAGACTAATGGTAACATGAGGCTGGGGACACGATGTTTACCCAGGTTCGGGCCTTCTCGATGGAGGTAATACCCTACTTCCTGCTTGATTGATCTTGATGATATGAGTATTACAAGAGTTGATCTACCACGGGATCAGGGAGGCTAAACCCTAGAAGCTAGCCTATGGTATGATTGTTGTTGTGTCCTACGGACTAAACCCTCCGGTTTATACAGACACCGGAGGGGGCTAGGGTTACACATAGTCGGTTTACAGAGGAGGAGATCTACATCCGAATCGCCAAGCTTGCCTTCCACGCCAAGGAGAGTCCCATCTGGACACGGGACGAAGTCTTCTATCTTGTATCTTCATAGTCCAATAGTCCGGCCAAAGTATATAGTTCGGCTATCCGGATACCCCCTTATCTAGGCCTCCCTCAACGACATCTGGCTCCGTCAGGCCAAGCGAGGGAGGTGGAGCCGCGAGCTGCCTCGCTCGTATCCGGCGGGCTCGACGGGCCACCCAGTCGGTTTGTATGCCGAAGAACTTCTCTTTAGAAGCCATAGGAAGAGTGGAGAAAATGGTGAAGGGGGAGATGGGGGAGCGACCGAGCGGTGCGATTCTTGAAGGAAATATGCCCTAGAGGCAATAATAAAGTTGTTATTTTATATTTCCTTATTCATGATAAATGTTTATTATTCATGCTAGAATTTTATTAACTAGAAACTTGATACATGTGTGAATACATAGACAAAAGACCGTGTCCCTAGTATGCCTCTACTAGACTAGCTCATTGATCAAATATGGTTAAGTTTCCTAGCCATGGACATGTGTTGTCATTTGATGAACGGGATCACATCATTAGGAGGCTGATGTGATGGACAAGACCCATCTGTTAGCTTAGCATAATGATCGTTTAGTTTTATTGCTACGGCTTTCTTCATGTCAAATACACATTCTTCCGACTATGAGATTATGCAACTCCTGGACACCGGAGGAATGCCATGTGTGCTATCATATGTCACAATGTAACTGGGTGATTATAAAGATGCTCTACAGGTATCTCCGAAGGTGTTTGTTGGGTTGGCATAGATCAAGATTAGGATTTGTCACTCCGAGTATCGGAGAGGTATCTCTGGGCCCTCTCGGTAATGCACATCATATGAAGCCTTGCAAGCAATGTGACTAATGAGTTAGTTGCGGGATGATGCATTATGGACCGAGTAAAGAGACTTGCCGATAACGAGATTGAACTACGTATGAAGATACCGATGATTGAATCTTGGCAAGTAACATACCAATGATAAACGGAATCACATATGTTGTCATAGCGGTTTGACTGATAAACATCTTCGTAGAATATGTGGGAACCAATATGAGCATCTTGGTTCCGCTATTGGTTATTAACCGGAGAGGTGTCTCGGTCATGTCTACACAGTTCTCGAACCCGTAGGGTCCGCACGCTTAACGTTCGATGACGATTTGTATTATATGAGTTATGTATTTTGGTGACCGAAGGTTGTTCGGCGTTCCGATGAGATCACGGACATGACAAGGAGTCTCGAAATGGTCGAGAGGTAAAGATTGATATATTGGAAGGTAGTATTCGGACACCAGAAGTGTTTCGAAATGTATTAGGTACATATCGGAGTATCGGAGGGGTTACCTGAACCTCCGGGGGAAAGATATGGGCCATATGGGCCATAGGAGGGAGGCCCACCAGCCCACAAGGGGTGGCACACCCCCACAAGGTAAGGAGGCCGAATTAGAATGGGAGAGGGGGCGACGCCTCCCTTTCCTTCTCCTCCCCTCTCTCCTTCTCCCTTTCCCCTTCCAGTAAAAGGAGGGGGGGGGGCGAATCCTACTAGGACCCCATGTAGGACTCCTCCTATTTGGGGCGCGCCTAGGGCCGACCTCCTCTCCCTCCCTCCTTTATATACGGGGGGGGGGGGGTACCCCTACAACACACATCAATTGTTCCAAGCCATGTGATGCGCCCCCCTCCACAGTTCAGGCCTCCGGTCATATTCTCGCGGTGCTTAGGCGAAACCCTGCGCAGATCGCATCACCATCACCGTCGCACACCATCGTGCTGATGGAACTCATCTACTTCCTCGAAACTCTACTGGTTCAAGAGCTCGACGGACTTCATCACACTGAATGTGTGGAGAACTCGAAGGTGTCGTACGTTCGGTACTTGATCGGTCGGAACGAGAAGATGTTCGACTACATCAACTGCATTAAGCAAATGCTTCCGCTTTCAGTCTACGAGGGTAGATGGACACACTCTCCCCCTCTCATTGCTATGCATCTCCTAGATAGATCTTGCGTGAGCGTAGGATTTTTTTTGAAATTGCATGCTACGTTTCCCAACGGTGGCATCTGATCCAGGTCTATGCGTGGATGATATGCACGAGTAGAACACATAGAGTCGTGGGTGGCGATCGTCATACTGCTTACTTCCAATGTCTTATTTTGATTCAGCGGTATTGTTGGATGAAGCGGCCCAGACCAACCTTACATGACCATGTTCATGAGACCGGTTCCACCGACAGACATGCAGCTAGTTTTGCATAAAGGTGGCTGGCGGGTGTCTGTTTCTCCAACTTTAGTTTAATCGAGTTTGACTGCGGCCGGTCATTGTTGAAGGTTAAAACAACAACCTTGATAAATAACCTTTGTGGTTTTGTGACGTAGCTAAGAACGGTTCTTGCTAGAAGCCCGTAGCAGCTACGTAAAACTTGCAACAACAAAGTAGAGGATGTCTAACTTATTTTTGTAGGGCATGTTGTGATGTGATATGGTTGTCGGTGTCAAAACCGGCAGATCTCGGGTAGGGGGTCCCGAACTGTGCGTCTAAGGATCGAAGGTAACAGGAGGCAGGGAACACGATGTTTTACCTAGGTTCAGTCCCTCTTAATGGAGATAATACCCTACATCCTTCTTGATTGACTTTGATGAGTATAGGGGTTACAAGAGTTGATCTACCTCGAGATCGTAATGGCTAAACCCTTGATGTCTAGCCTGTATGATTATGATTATGCCTCTACAAACTAAACCCTCCGGTTTATACAGACATCAAAGAGGACTAAGGTCGGTTTACAGAGGAAGGAAACTACACATCCGGATGCCAAGCTTGCCACCCATGCAAAGGAGAGTCCCATCCGGACACGGGAGAAGGCCTCGTGTCTTGTATCATCATGGCCCATCAGTTCGGCCCATGTTACATAGGCCGGCTCTCCGAGGACCCCATAATCTAGTCTCCCTCAGTAGCCCCTGAACCTGCCTTCAATGATGATGTTGTATCCGGCTTCGTGTCTTCAGCTTTGCAAGGCGGGTTCTCCATGGTACTTCGTATAGTTCGGCTTTTACATTTAAATACCATATCCTTCAGCTTCTATGCTGCCGTCGCATCGGTTTCCACGTGTCAAATGAATACAAAGGGTCTAAGCATTTTTGCAAGTAACCCCTTGACCACATAGGGAAGGCGTGTATTTAAGGAGATTGAATCTGAGATGCCAATCCTCACCGGGCGAAAAATCTTTAGAGCTTGTCACAAGAAACCACCCAAACATGGCCGGTGCCGCTAGTTCTTCTTCGCGCCCCCACGACCCTCAAAAAGGTGATTGGAAGAGCTGCTCGGTATCCCTCGCCCAGTTGACCAAGCTTCAGTCGCTGGGATATCTCCCACCCTCGGATCTAGTCCCCACTCGGACGGGATTAACCTCTATTAACAGCGAAGCCCTGGCGGAGAATTTCCCCAATCCTGCTAAAGGGGAGCGGGTGTGCTTTGTTTCCTTCCTGCTGAGAGGCGTGGGATTTCCTATCCACCCTTTTCTCAGAGGTCTCCTGGAGTATTATGACCTCCAACTGCACAATCTCACGCCAGGCTCTATCCTGCACGTCACGGGCTTCGTTGCTCTTTGCGAGTTGTTCCTAGGCTGCAAGGCCCATTTCGAGTTATGGAGGAAAATTTTCTGCCTTGTCCCCCGCCCCCAAAAGGGATACATATTCGAGGTGGGCGGCACCGAAGTATGGCGCATAGCCGAAACAGGATACCTGTCTGGCACTCCGAAGAAGGCATCCAAAGAGTGGCCCTTGGAATGGTTCTACATCGAAGACTTTGTTCTCCCAGATCCAATCCGACAAGGCCTTCCTGTATTCTCCAATGCTCCTTTAAAGAAGCATGCCAGTTGGCATCCCCGAAGCTTTGAGGAGGAAGTAAGTGCGGAGATTAAGCGGCTAATGAGTAAGATCAGAATACCCGCCCACTCCGGATTGTCCATAGTCGAGGTAATGGCGATTTCAATAACATGATGCGTTCAGCCACTCCAATCCAGAGGGCTTCCCATGTGGCATTACAACGGGGAGGATGACGCATCATGCTGTGGGCGCAAGGGTCCGGCCAACTTTGTTGCTTCGGCCGTCATGTTGGCTGACCTTTACAAAGGATGTGCGGGTATGAACTTTTTGTGCAGATTCAATAATCATATGCCCGTAGCCTCCAAGTCTTATAGCAGTTGGCCCAACTTATTTAAGGGTCGTTACATCATCAGGTACTCATGGAGAAAAATAACACATTATCCAAGGATCTAGAAGAATGCCAAACTAAGCTAACTGTGGCCACCGCCGAACTGGAAAATTTAAAGAAATCCTAGAAGGCACCTAAAGGTGAGCACAATAGTAGCCCGGAAATAAGATTCCAGGCCTACAGTGATGTTTCTGAAATATGCATCATTTTGTTGGTAGGGTCGAGGAGAGGTTAAGGGCTGCTCAAGTGGACAAACAACATGCCGAAGGGCAAGAAGCCGCTGGTCAACGTGTATTAATACGGACCATTAATGAGAAGAACAAACTACAGGATGCAAACATCAAGCAAGCCGAAGAGCTGAAGGACGTAAGAGCCCAACTATCGGATGCCTTGAAGGAGAACAGAAAGCTGAAAGGCGACATATTCAGTATGCTCTTTAACCTGATTTTCACACGGTGCCTTGATGGAAAGTTTTACGAGTTTTTTTCTGTAGGTGTGCCCAGTGGGCGTCCCGAGGGAGACGTGTTTGGATTTCAAGGCGACCTGCTACAAGAGCTGTCCACAGTGCACGAGCGAGCTCGGAAAACAATGAGGAGCATGTCGAAGGCTTTATGGCCATCCGAGTCTCTTCCAGGAAGTATGGAGGAACTCGTGAATTTATTCAAGGGAGCTCGTCGCCATTTTGAGCTATGGGAGATACCGACATGTCGAGAAGGCGCACGAGAAGCCTGGGCCATGGTGAAAATGCGGTACACCAGACTTGATCCGAATTACATGGACCGGGTCGGACCTCGGGGATCAGATGGACAAGAAATTGTTGTTAGCTTAGTGTACGACCAAGTAAAGATAACCGCTAAGTTTTCTCAATAGGATTGTAAACTAGACAACCTGTTAGATGGTATAGAGGAGGAAGAAGTTTTTGAGGCCAAGTAGTAATGTACTTTTATCGGCAAACTTATCTCCAGCCGAATTGTAAAACGGCTCTCGTAGCAGAGTTTCTGCTTCGACCTCCGAAACCCAAGGTTTGAAGTGTTTCCGAATACTATACTATCGGTAAACACCAAAGTATGTTTGGAAACCAGGTAGTCCGGTCATAATTTCTTGAACAGACAAGTTGTATTCGGGGAGTTATGTTATATTACATATGATTGTAAGAAACATCTTCCAGAGAGAATAGTACCATTAAGGGTTCCTCTCCCTGGGCTAGCATGCATTTTTTTGTGCATGCCGAAGCTATGATGCTAAAAATCACAGTACGTGTTATATTTTGGGGGCTTATATTGCAACAAGGGTAGTTTGTCTCATTTCCGCCGACCAATTATTCCCTTAAGAACGCTAGCTTTCGGCTTCACCCGTCTGAGGTACAAGTCCGGATGACCCGACTGTAACAATCGCAGAGGTGCTCCCTTTATGCCCTAGCCGAACAAGCGGGAACGTAGGGCGTAAGCACAGGAGCCAAGCAACCCAGCTTGACAAAAACATAAGTCATAAAGGTGCATATAGTGGCGAAGAAAAGACATATATGAGCAGACAACACATATATACGGTGAGCTTAATGCTCAAAAAATAATAATGATAATAAGCTTTTGTGAAAATAAGCCCTCAGGTATTGTGGGGTATGTACATTTAAAAATGTATGCCCCTCAAGTGTGCGGTTTATTCGAACATGAACTAGAAGTCGTAAAAAACGAGAAAAAGAAAAAGGAGAGAGTGAGAAAAAAGGAACGAGAAAAAAAGGTATGAGTGCGGACTTAGGCATAGAATCTTCGGAGCCGGGCAGCGTTCCATGGGTTTGGTTCCAAGCGATTATCTAAAGCATTACGAAGGCGATAGGCTCCTCCAGTGAAAACTTCATCTATAATGAAGGGACCCTCCCATGTGGGCTTGAGCTTGTCCTTTTTCTTCTCTGGTAGGCATAGAACAAGTTCACTGACGTTGTAAGTCTTTGCCCGTACCTCCCTGCTTTGATATCGCCGAGCCTGCTGTTGGTAGAATGCGGAACGGGCCTTCGCGACATCGTGATCCTCCTCTAGGCCGTCCAGATCGTCTTGCCGATCGAGCTCGGCTTCTCTCTCTTCGTACAACATGAAAAAAGGCGAGACTGCCTCCGCGCTGTACAACATGAAAAAAGGTGTATATCCGGTCGTGTGGTTGGGCGTGGTCCGCAGCCCCCAGAATACGAAATTGAGTTCCTCAACCTAGTCCTTGTCTGATTCTTGCAGAGATCGCACTAATCTGGGTTTGATGCCACTCATTATCATGTCATTATCCCGTTCAACCTGACCATTTGTCTGAGGGTGATACACGGAGGCGTAATCAAGCTTGATGCGCAAATTAGCGCACCAAGTTTTCACCTCATCGGTCGTAATGTTAGAGCTGTTGTCAGTAATAATACTGTGCGGAACACCATAACGGTGTAGGACACCGGATATGAAGTCTATAACCGGTCTGGCTTCGGCCATTTTGGCTGGTTTGGCTTCTATCCACTTAGTGAACTTTTCAACCATAATCAGTAAATATTTCTTCTTATGGCTTACCCCTTTAAGGGGTCCAACCATGTCTAGCCCCCAGACCGCAAAAGGCCAAGTAATGGGGTTTGTTTGCAGGGTAGTCGGTGGCATATGGCTTTGATTGATGAAATACTGGCATCCAACGCATCGTTGTACGAGGTCATGTGCGCTGCTCGGGCCATGGGCCAAAAGAAACCCGTAAGGAAGGCCTTACTTACAAGGGCCCGAGCTGCAGTGTGATGTCCACCAAGACCGACGTGTATTTCAGCCAAGAGTTGTCGTCCCTCTTCTTCAGAGATACATCTTTGAAGGACACCGGTGGTCCTTTTCTTGTACCGTTCCCCTTCGTGAACTTTGTAGGCTTTCAAGCGTCGAACAATACGATGGGCCTTTGTCTGATCCTCAGGGATTTCATTCCTAGTAAGGTAGGCAAGGAAAGGTTCAGTCCATGGGGCAATTATAGCCATGATTTCATGAGCAGATGGTGTTATTTCAGTGTCGGAACCCCCGATGATATCGAAACTGTGTTTAGAATCTGGGGGTATGATCGGCTCTGGACTAGTGTTGCCCCTCTCGTCCTGCCACACCACGGATGTCTTGAAGAGCCTCTCCACGGACGTGTTAGGTGGGACGGGGTCATGTTTAGCGCCCATGCGAGCGAGAATATCCGCAACTTGATTACTCTCTCGAGCCACGTGATGAAATTTGAGCCCCTAAAACCGAGCTGATATCTTGAGTGCGGCGTTGCGGTAAGCTACCATCTTTGGATCTTTTGCGCCGAATTCTCCATTTATTTGGGATATTGCAAGGTTTGAATCCCCACGAAACTCTGGGTGTTGTATGCTCATGGAGATGGCCATCCGGAGTCCATGCAATACGGCTTTGTATTTGGCTGCATTGTTGGAGTCTGTATACTGTATTTGGAGCACATAACAGATTGTGTCTCCTGTGGGGGATGTCAAGACGACACCAACCCCTAGTCCGGCTAACATTTTAGAGCCATCGAAGTGCATCACCTAGTTGGAATATGTGCCATACTCATTAGGGAGTTTGGCCTCTGTCCATTCGGCGATGAAGTTAGCCAACACCTGAGAGTTAATGGCTCGGCATGGCTTGTAAGTTATTTCAAATGGTAAGAGCTCAATGGACTATTTGGCAATCCAACTTGTGGTATCCCGATTGTTCATAATATCATTGAGTGGTACTTCGGAAGCCACCGTGATCGAGCACTCTTGAAAGTAGTGCCGCAGCTTGCAGGATGCCATGAAGACCGCATATGCTATCTTTTGATAATGTGGGTATCAGGATTTGCATAGTGTGAGGACCGTCGATACGTAGTATACTGGTTTTTTTGAGTGGGAATTTATGTCCCTCTTCCTCTCGTTCGACGATGAGCACCGCACTCACCACTTGGTGACTTGCAGATATGTAGTGCAACATCGGTTCGCCGATGTTTGGTGTGGCCAGGATTGGGTTGCTTGCTAGCAAAGCTTTTATTTCCTCCAGTCCGGCGGTGGCAGCACCCGTCCACACATAGTGATCAGTGCGTCGGAGAAGTTGGGACAATGGCAATGCCTTTTCTCCTAATCTGGAGATAAAACGGCTCAAAGCTGCCACGCACCCGGCTACTTTTTGGACCTGATTGAGGTCTGTTGGTGTTGCCAACTGTGTCAGGGCTCGGATTTTTGCTGGGCTTGCTTCGATTCCTCTATTAGAGACAATGAACCCAAGTAGTTTTCCGGCAGGAACGCCAAAAATGCACTTTTCCGGATTAAGCCGTATATCATATGATCGGAGGTTGTCGAATGTAAGGCGTAAATCATCCACTAGTGATTCAACATGTTTGGTTTTGATGACTACGTCATCTACATATGCCTCCACAGTATTGCTGATTTGCTTCTCCAGGCATGTTTGAATCATGCGTTGGTAGGTTGCGCCGACGTTCTTGAGCCCGAAAGGCATAGTGTTGAAGTAGAAGGGCCCATATGGGGTGATGAATGCTGTTGTGGCCTGGTTGGATTTCATCATCTTAATTTGATGGTATCCGAAGTATGTGTCGACAAAACATAGTGAATCATGTCCCGCGGTTGCGTCAATAATATGGTCAATGCGAGGTAGCGGGAAGGGGTCCTTAGGGCAGGCCTTATTAAGGTCTTTGAAATCGACACACAGGCACCAGGATTTATCCTTTTTTGATACATGACCAGGTTTGCTAGCCAGTACGGATGTTCGATCTCTCTGATAAACCCGGCATCGAGTAGCTTGGCTAGCTCCTCCACCATAGCCTGTCGTTTGGGTTCGGAAAATCGGTGCAGTGTTTGCTTGACTGGTTTGTATCCCTCCAGTATATTGAGACTATGTTCAGCCAGTTTGCGTGGGATACCTGGCATATCGGAAGGATGCTAGGCAAAGATGTCCCAATTCTCATGCAGGAATGCACGTAATGTAGCTTCAACCACTGGATGCAGCTGTGCACCAATGGAAGCTGTCTTCTTCGGGTCCGTTGGGTGGACTTGAAATTTGACTATTTCGTCCGTTGGTTTGAAGGAAGTGGATTTGGGTATCTTATCGAGGATTACGTCGTCCCTATCCACTGTGGAACAAAGGGTGGTTAATTCTTCGGCTGCTAGGGCCTCAGATAATGCCTCGAGGGCCAGAGAGGCGGTTTCATTTTCGGCACGGAGTGCTATGTCCCGATCACTGATGACAGTGATAACTCTGTTTCGTCCGGGCATTTTGAGCTCCATATACCCATAATGGGGTATGGCCTTGAAGCGTGTGAATGCGTCTCGCCCTAGCAGGGCGTGATACCCGTTGTTGAAAGGTGCCACATGGAAGAGTAACTCTTCGGACCTATAGTTCTACGGCGTGCCGAATACCATGTCGAGTTTGATTTTTTCCAAGCATCTTGCTTCCCTACTGGGGATAATGCCTCGAAAGGTTGTGTTACTTTGCTCGATGAGACTCATGTCCATTTGCATTTTATTGAGTGTGTCTTCATAAATGAGGTTCAGTCTGCTGCCATCGTCTATTAGCACTTTAGTGAGCCGACAGCCGTCCACGATTGGGTTTAGGACCAAAGCGTAAGGTGCCCGTACTGAGCGGGATCTTGGTTCGTCATCAGCATTGAAAGTGATTGCCGTATTGTTCCAAGGATTTATTGATGCCACTTGGCAGACTTCGGTGAGGTCGCAGAGCGCCCTTTTGCGCCAATTTTTTTATGAAAAGGTCTCGAAGACCGTAAATACTCTGAGATTGTTGTCCTCCGAAGAGTAGTTCTCTGGGGTAGTGTTGGTGAGGATACCCTCGCCACTCTTGGCCACTTGCCGGAGTATCCAACATGCTCGAAGGATGTGCGTTGGTTCGGTATTCGGCGTCATGTGAATTTGACAGGGCTTGTCGAGCCATTCATCGAGGACAATTCTGTGTCCCATAAAGGGTTTGGTTTTCTTGTCCTCGGGATGATGATCAAGTGCCCCGCGAGCATGCATCCTTTTTGCCTGTCCGGGAGATGGCCTAAAGGCCTGCGGTTCCCAGTGGGCTGTGTGGGTCTTCCAGGCGCTTTCCATTGCGCAGTACTTTTGTACTATGTGTGCCAAGTCTGTAGAGTGCAATATGCAATGGCGGTTGAGGGCATTAAGGATTCCCTCATCCGTACAGTTGTTAAAAAATACTAAGATCGCGTCGTCGTCGCAGCAATCTTTGATTTTGTTTTTAACAAGGAGGAATCTAGCCTAGAAGTGATGGACTGTTTCCTTAGGCTGCTGCCGCATGTGCATTTGGCCGCATATATCCGGAGGACTGGAATTGCTCGGGGAACATTGCTTGTGGTGGGTGGACGGGATTAATGTTGGGGAACGTGGTAATTTCAAAAAAAAATCTACGATCACGCAAGATCTATCTAGGTGATGCATATCAACGAGAGGGGAGAGTGTGTCCACGTACCTTTGTAGACCGAAAGCGGAAGCGTTTAGTTAACGCGGTTGATGTAGTTGAACGTCTTCGCGATCTAATCAATCCAAGTACCGAACGTATGGCACCTCCGTGTTTAGCACAAGTTTAGCTCGATGACGTCCCTCGTGCTCTTGATCCAGTTGAGGACGAGGGTGAGTTCTTTCAGCATGACGGCGTGGCGACGGTGATGATGATGTTACCGGCGCAGGGCTTCGCCTAAGCACTACGATGGTATGATCAAGGTGTGTAACTGTGGAGGGGGGCACTGCACATGGTTGGGAGAGAAACTTGTGTGTCCTAGGGTGCCCCCCTGCCCCTGTATATAAAGGAGCAAGGGGGAGGCCGGCCTGCCCTCCTAGGGCATGCTAGGAGATGGGAATCCTACTAGGACTCCAAGCCCTAGTAGGTTTCTACCTAAGGAAGAGGGGGAAGAAGGAAGGAAGAGGGGGAAGGGAAGGAAAGGGGGGCATCGTCCCCTTACCTTGTCCTATTCGGACTCAAGGGGGGGCGCGGCCAGCCCCTCCTGGCCCTTCCTCTCTTCCCACTAAGGCCCATCTAGGCCCATTAGTTCCCCCAGGGGGTTCCGATAACCCTCCGACACTCCGGTTTTATCCGAAACTTCTCGGGAACACTTCCAGTGTCCGAATATAGCCGTCCAATATATCAATATTTATTTCTTGACCATTTCGAGACTCCTTGTCACGTCTGTGATCTCATCTGGGACTCCGAACAAACTTTTGTCATCAAAAACACATAATTCATAATACATATCATCATCGAACGTTAAGCGTGCGGACCCTACGGGTTCGAGAACTATATAGACATGACCGAGACACATCTCCGGTCAATAACCAATAGCGGAACCTGGATGCTCATATTGGCTCCTACATATTCTACGAAGATCTTTATCGGTTAAACCGCATAACAACATACGTTGTTCCCTTTGTCATCGGTATGTCACTTGCCCGAGCTTCGATCGTCGATACCATCATACCTAGTTCAATCTCATTACCGGAAATTCTCTTTACTCATTCCATAATACTTCATCCCGCAACTAACTCATTAGTTACAATGCTTGCAAGGCTTATAGTGATGAGCATTACCGAGAGGGCCCAGAGATACCTCTCCGAAACACGGAGTGACAAATCCTAATCTTGATCTATGACAACCCAACAAACACATACAGAGACACCTGTAGAGCACCTTTATAATCACCCAGTTATGTTGTCACGTTTTCTAGCACACAAGGTGTTCCTCCAATATTCGGGAGTTGCATAATCTCATAGTCTAAGGAACGTGTATAAGTCATGAAGAAAGTAGTAGCAATGAAACTGTAACGATCATAATGTGAAGCTAACGGATGGGTCTTGTCCATCACATCATTCTCCTAATGATGTGATCCCGTTCATCAGATGACAACACATGTCTATGGTTAGGAAGCATAACCATCTTTGATTAACGAGCTAGTCAAGTAGAGGCATACTAGGGACACTATGTTTTGTCTATGTATTCGCACATGTACTAAGTTTCCGGTTAATACAATTCTAGCATGAATAAGAAATATTTATCATGATATAATGAAATATAAATAACAACTTTATTATTGCCTCTAGGGCATATTTCCTTTAGTCTCCCACTTGCACTAGAGTCAATAATCTAGTTCACATCGCCATGTTATTTAACATCAATAGTTCACATCTGTATGTGATTAACACCCATAGTTCACATCGCCATGTGACCAACAACCAAAGGGTTTACTAGAGTTAATAATCTAGTTCACATTGCTATGTGATTAACACCGAAAGAGTACTAAGGTGTGATCATGTTTTGCCTATGAGAGAAGTTTAGTCAATGGTTCTGTCACATTCAGAGCCGTATGTATTTTGCAAATATATTTTATGTCTACAATGCTCTCCATAGGGATACTCTAGCTAATTGCTCCCCCTTTCAATATGTATCCAGATTGAGACTTAGAGTCATCTAGATCGGTGTAAAAGCTTGCATCGATGTAACTCTTTACGACGAACTCTTTATCACCTCCATCACCGAGAAACATTTCCTTAGTCCTCACTAAGGATAATTTTGACCGTTGTCCAGTGATCTAGTCTTAGATCACTATTGTACCCCCTTGCCAAACTCATGGCAAGGTACACAATAGGTCTGGTACACAGCACATCATACTTTATAGAACCTATGACTGTGGCATAGGGAATGACTTTCATTCTCTTTCTATCTTCTGCCGTGGTCGGGCTTTGAGTCTTACTCAACCTTACACCTTGTAATACAGACAAGAACTCCTTCTTTGACTGATCCATTTTGAACTCTTTCAAAAACTTCTCAAGGTATTTACTCATTAAAAAAAACTTATCAAGCGTCTTGATCTATCTTTATAGTTCTTGATGCCAAATATGTAAGCAGCTTTACCGAGGTCTTTCATTGAAAAACTCCTTTCAAATTCTCCTTTATGCCTTCCAATTTTTTTTACATCATTCCCGATCAACAATATGTCATTCACATATACTTATCAGAAAGGCTGTAGTGCTCCCACTCACTTTCTTGTAAATACAGGCTTCACCGCAAGTCTGTATAAAACTATATTCTTTGATCAACTCATCAAAGCGTATATTCCAACTCTGAGATACTTGCACCAGTCCATTGATGGATCGCTGGAGCTCGCACACTTTATTAGCACCTTTAGGATTGACAAAACCTTCTGGTTGCATCATATACAACTCTCCTCAGATATATTCATTTAAGGAATGCAGTTTTGATATCCATTTGCCAGATTTCAATATGGCAACTGCTAACATGATTCAGATGGATTTAAGCATCGCTACAGTTGAGAAAATCTCATTGTAGTCAACACCTTGAACTTGTCGAAAACCTTTTTGCGACAAGTCGAGCTTTGTAGATAGTAACACTACTATCAGCGTCAGTCTTCCTCTTGAAGATCCATTTATTCTTAATGGCTTGCCGATCATCGGACAAGTCCACCAAAGTCCACACTTTGTCCTCATACATGTATCCCATCTCAGATTTCATGGCCTCAAGCCATTTCATGGAATCTGGGCTCATCATCGCTTCCTCATAGTTCGTAGGTTCATCATGGTCTAGTAACATGACTTTTAGATTAGGATTACTGTACCACTCTGGTGTGGACCGTACTCTAGATGACCTACGAGGTTCGGTAGTAACTTGATCTGAAGTTTCATGATCATCATCATTAGCTTCCTCACTAATTGGTGTAGGAATCACTGGAACTGATTTCTGTGATGAACTACTTTCCAATTCAGGAGAAGGTACAATTACCTCACCAAGTTCTACTTTCCTCCCACTCACTTCTTTTGAGTGAAAACTCCTTCTCTAGAAAGGATCCATTCTTAGCAACGAATATCTTGACTTCGGATCTGTCATAGAAGGTGTACCCAACAGTTTCCTTTCGGTATCCTATGAAGACGCACTTCTCCGATTTGGGTTCAAGCTTATCAGGTTGAATCCTTTTCACATAAGCATCGCAACCCCAAACTTTAAGAAAAAATAACTTTGGTTTCTTGCCAAACCACAGTTCATAAGGCGCCATCTCAACGGATTTTGATGGTGCCCTGTTTAATGTGAATGCAGCTGTATCTAATGCATAATCCCAAGACGGTAGTGGTAAATCGGTAAGACTCATCATAGATCGCACCATATCCAATAAAGTGCGGTTATGACATTCGGACACACCATTACGCTGTGGTGTTCCAGGTGGCGTGAGCTGTGAAACTATTCCACATTGTCTTAAATGAAGGCCAAAGGTCAGAAAATAATGGTACCTGCCATGAGCCTCTACACTTACCGAGCTGCATACATTGGTATGTATTATTTCCAATAAGTCATTAGCTCGTTCCATTGTTCGGGATAATGGAGTTTTAGTCATCTTGCCCATAAGGCACAGTTTGCAAGTATCAAATGATTCATAACCAAGTGATTCCAAAAGCCCATCAGCATGGAGTTTCTTCATGCGCTTTACACCAATATGACCTAAACGGCAGTGCCACAAGCATTTTGCACTGTCATTATCAACTTTGCATCTTTTGGCATCAATATTATGAATATGTGTATCACTACGATCGAGATTCAGTAAACCATCAACATTGGGTGTATGACCATAGAAGGTTTTATTCATGTAAACAAAATAACAATTAACCTATGTCTTAAATGAATAATCGTATTGCAATTAACATGATCTAATCATATTCATGCTCAACGCAAACACCAAATAACATTTATTTAGGTTCAACACTAATCCCAAAAGTATAGGGAGTGCTCGATGATGATCATATCAATCTTTGAACCACTTCCAACACACATCGTCACTTCATCCTCAACTAGTCTCTATTTATTTTACAACTCCTGTTTCGAGTTACTTATCTGAGCAACCGAACAAGTATCAAATACCCAAGGATTACTACGAGCACTAGTAAGGTACACATCAATAATATGTATATCAAATATACCTTTGTTCACTTTGTCATCCTTCTTATCGGCCAAATATTTGGGGCAGTTCCACTTCTAGTTACCATTTCATTTGCAGTAGAAGCACTCAGTTTCAGGCTTAGGTCCAGCTTTGGGCTTCCCACGGGAGTGACAACTTGCTTGCCATTCTTCTTGAAGTTCCCTTTCTTTCCCTTTGCCCTTTTCTTGAAACTAGTGGTCTTTTTTAATCATCAACACTTGATGCTCTTTCTTGATTTCTAACTTCATCGATTTCGGCATCACAAAGAGCTCGGGAATCATTTTCGTCATCCCTTGCATACTATAGTTCATCACGAGGTTCCAGTAACTTGGTGATGGTGACTAGAGAACTATGTCTATCACTATCTTACCTGAAGATTAACTCCCACTTGATTCAGGTGATTGTAGTACCCAGACATTCTGAGCACATGCTCACTAGTTGATCAATTCTCCTCCATCTTTTAGGCAAAGTACTTATCAGAGGTCTCATACCTCTTGACACGGGCATGAGTCTGAAATACCAATTTCAGCTCTTGGAACATCTCATATGCTCCGTGACGTTTCAATTTTTTTTTGAAGTCCCGGTTCTAAGCCATAAAGCATGGTGCACTAAACTATCAAGTAGTCATCATATTGAGCTATCCAAACATTCATAATGTCTGCATTTGCTCCTGCAATAGGTCTGTCACCTAGCAGTGCATCAAGAACATAATTCTTCTGTGCAACAATGAGGATACACCTCATATCATGGACCCAGTCCACATCATTGCTACTATCATCCTTCAACTTAGTTTTTTCTAGGAACATATAAAAACATAGGGAAGCTATAGCGCAAGCTATTGATCTACAACATAATTTGCAAAATAATAACATGACTAAGTTCATGATAAATTAAAGTTCAGTAATCATATTACTTAAGAACTCCCACTTAGATAGACATCCCTCTAGTCATCTAAATGATCATGTTAACCAAATCAACTAAACCATGTCCGATCATCACCTGAGATGGAGTAGTTTTCAATGGTGAACATCACTATGTTGATCATATCTACTATATGATTCACGCTCGACCTTTCGGTCTCTAGTGTTCCGAGGCCATATCTGCATATGCTAGGCTCGTCAAGTTTAACCCGAGTATTCTGCGTGTGCAAGACTGGCTTGCACCCATTGTATGTGAATGTAGAGCTTATCACACCCGATCATCACATGGTGTCTCGACACGAAGAACTGTTGCAATGGTGCATACTCAGGGAGAACACTTATACCTTGAAATTTTAGTAAGGGATCATCTTATAATGCTACCGCCGAACTAAGCAAAATAAGAATATAAAAGATAAACATCACATGCAATCAAAATATGTGACATGATATGGCCATCATCATCTTGTGCCTTTGTTCTCCATCTCCAAAGTATCATCATAATCTCCATTGTCACCGGCATGACACCATGATCTCCATCATCTTGAACTTTATCAACGTGTCATCACATGGTTTTCTCGCCAACTATTGCTTTTGCAACTATTGCTATCGCATAGCGATAAAGTAAAGCAATTATATGACGCTTGCATCTTATGCAATAAAGAGACACCCATAAGGCTCCTGCCAGTTGTCGATAACTTTAACAAAACATGATCATCTCATACATCATGTCTTGACCATATCACATCACAACATGCCCTGCAAAAACAAGTTAGACGTCCTCTACTTTGTTCTTGCAAGTTTTGTGTGGCTGCTACAGGCTTCTAGCAAGAATCGTTCTTACCTACGCATCAAAACCACAATGATTTTTCGTCCAGTGTGCTGTTTTAACCTTCAACAAGGACTGATCATAGTCAAACTCGATTCAACTAAAGTTGGAGAAATAGACACCCGCCAGCCACCTATGTGCAAAAGCACGTCGGTAGAACCGGTCTCATGAACACGGCCATGTAATGTCGGTCTGGGCCGCTTCATCCAACAATACCGCCGAATCAAAGTAAGACGTTGGTGGTAAGCAATATGACTATTATCGCCCATAACTCTTTGTGTTCTACTCGTGTATAAAACATCTACGCATAGACCTTGCTCGGATCCCCCTGTTGGGGAACGCGGTAATTTTAAAAACATTCTTATAATCACGCAAGATCTATCTAGGTGATGCATAGCAATGAGAGGGGAGTGTGTGTTCATGTACCCTCGTAGACTGAAAGCAGAAGCACTTAGTTAAGACGGTTGATGTAGTCGAACGTCTTCGTGATCCAACTGATCCAAGTACCGAACGTATGGCACCTCCGCGTTCAGCACACGCTCAACTCGATGTCGTCCCTCATGCTCTTGATGCAGTTGAGCACGAGGGTGAGTTCCTACAACACGACGGTGGGGCGATGGTGATGATGATGTTACCGGCACAGGCCTTCGCCTAAGCACTACGATGGTATGATCGAGGTGTGTAACTGTGGAGGGGGGCACTGCACACGGTTGGGAGAGAAACTTGTGTGTCCTAGGGTGCCCCCCTGCCCCTGTATATAAAGGAGCAAGGGGGAGGCCGGCCGACCCTCCTAGGGCGCGCCAGGAGATGGGAATCCTACTAGGACTCCAAGTCCTAGTAGGTTTCCACCTAAGGAAGAGGGGGAAGAAGGAAGGAAGAGGGGGAAGGGAAGGAAAGGCGGGGCGCCGCCCCCTTCCCTTGTCCTATTCGGACTAAGGGGGGGCACGACCCGCCCCTCCTGGCCCTTCCTCTCTTCCCACTAAGGCTCATCTAGGCCCATTAGTTCCCCCAGGGGGTTCCGATAACCCTCCGGCACTCCGGTTTTATCCAAAACTTCTCCGAAACACTTCCATTGTCCGAATATAGCCATCCAATATATCAATCTTTATGTCTCGACCATCTAGAGACTCCTCGTCACGTCCGTGATCTCATCCGGGAATTCGAACAAACTTCGGTCATCAAAAACACATAACTCATAATACATATCGTCATCGAACGTTAAGCGTGTGGACCCTATGGGTTCGATAACTATGTAGACATGACCGAGACACATCTCCGGTCAATAACCAATAGCGGAACCTGGATGCTCATGTGGGCTGCTATATATTCTACGAAGATCTTTATCGGTCAAACTGCATAACAACATACGTTGTTCCCTTTGTCATCGGTATGTTACTTGCCCGAGATTCGATCATCAGTATCATCATACCTAGTTCAATCTCATTACCAGCAAGTCTCTTTACTCATTCCGTAATACTTTATCCTGCAACTAACTCATTAGTTACAATGCATGCAAGGCTTATAGTGATGGGCATTACCGAGAGGGCCCAAAGATACCTCTCCGAAACACGGACTGACAAATCCTAATCTTGATCAATACCAACCTAACAAACACCTTTGGAGACATCTGTAGAGCACCTTTATAATTGCCCAGTTATGTTGTGACGTTTGATAGCACACAAGGTGTTCCTCTGGTATTCGGGAGTTGCATAATCTCATAGTCCGAGGAACATGTATAAGTCATGAAGAAAGCAGTAGCAATGAAACTGTAACGATCATAATGCTAAGCTAACGGATGAGTCTTGTCCATCACATCATTATCCAAATGATGTGATCATGTTCATCAAATGACAACACATGTCCATGGTTAGGAAACATAACCATCTTTGATTAACGAGCTAGTCAAGTAGAGGCATACTAGGGACACTATATTTTGTCTATGCATTCACTCATGTACTAAGTTTCCGGTTAATACAATTATAACATGAATAATAAACATTTATCATGATATAAGGAAATATAAATAACAACTTTATTATTGCCTCTAGGGCATATTTCCTTCGATAAATCTGAACCCTGACCCACTGTGGAGTCCGGAGTTTGAAGAATTTCCGAAACTACCAGCCCAGACTTTGGAGTGTCCGGTGAATTCCCAGGCTCCACGCCTGATTCTATGTTCGGAGGGCAGGGAGTGTCCTCTCGAAGAAGAGTGTCCGACTCTCTGAGATCGGAAATCCGAACATACTTTGTTCTCAACATAGGACAAGAATTATTGTCATCTTGCTCCTCTACAACCGCTACCTGATGGGTGATCGGTGGAGATTTGATTTCTCTCTGATCGGGTTTAAGCCCAATCTGATCATAGTCGGTTGCGACCCCCAGGGCAGCGATGCGATCTAGCAGTTCATTCAAGGATGCTACATCTGTCAGATCCATCTTGTCGGAGTGTTCAGGGCCGACGCGGAGACGGTTTTTGGTGGCAGTCGGTGTTAAAACCAGCAGATCTCGGGTAGGGGTCCCGAACTATGCGTCTAAGGATCGAAGGTAACAAGATACAGGGGACACGATGTTTTACCAAGGTTCGGGCCCTCTTAATGGAGGTAATACCCTACGTCCTGCTTGATTAACTTTGATAAGTATAGGGGTTACAACAGTTGATCTACCTCGAGATCATAGTGGCTAAACCCTAGATGTCTAGCTGGTATGATTGTTATTTTGCCTCTACGGACTAAACCCTCCGGTTTATATAGACACCGGAGGGACCTAGGGTTGTACAGAGTCGGTTTACACAGAAAGGAAGATGCATGATCCGAACGCCAAGCTTGCCATCCACACAAAGGAGAGTCCCATCTGGACACGGAGGAAGGTCTCGATCTCATATATTCATGACACATTAGTCCGGCCCATATTACATAGCCTGGATGCCTGAGGACCCCCTAATCCAGGACTCCCTGAGTAGCCCCTGAACCGGGCTTCAATGACGATGTATCCGGCATGCGGATTGTCTTCGGCATTGCAAGGTGGGTTGCTCCAAAGCAGTCTTTCATACACAAGAGTTGTTTCTGATCCCGCTTACAACCCTAAGCTATAAAAGCAACAATACTTAAAATAAAATAAGTCATGTCCACGGCAACTTTTTCGGTGAGATGTTATGTTCTAGCCCTGTTATTATTCTGAACCGTTTTACAGCCCCACGTTTCGTGTTTTGAGGCACGGTCATTGACACGTCTTGTCAAAGAAGAGATCGTGTCCCCTTATTACGAGATTCTCATCAATGTGGATTTGGGTAATCCAACCATGCCATTCGTACTCTCCTCAGGAATAGGCGAGGTTTAAGGCTTATGAGGGGGGCTCTTGATATTCAATGCCTTTATAAGAGGACAAAGACCCATCTGTTCACCTCACACCTTCTTCTTCCTCTGCCTTTCCATCCCCGAGCTCCAGCGCCCAAGTTCTAAACTTTCCCTGTGCCCCAACCTCTTCAGCAATGGCCAGATCCGGTTCCCAGGGCAAGTGGATGGCCTCCTCCATAACGGAGAAGAACATCAAAGATCTAAGTGAGGCGAGGTACCTGAAGGCGGAGATTAGACACAGGCTTCCAACCCCGGGGCAGGTTATCCCTACCCCAAAGCCCGACGAGAGGGTGGTCTTCATCCCCCACTTCCTCCACAGACTTGGGTTTTCCCTTCATCCCTTTGTCCGAGCCCTCATGTATTACTACGAGCTGGATTTCCACAATCTGGCCCCGAATTCCTTCCTCCATATCTCGGCATTCATCATCATGTGCAAGGCATTTCTTTGTGTCCCCCACACTTTGGCCTATGGCTTAAGGTTTTCAATGTGAAGCCGAAGGTGGTTGAGGACCAACACGCAAAGTGCGTTGGCGCCATGGTGAGCAAGCTCAAACATGTTACCTGGCCCAAAGGGAGATTTGTGGACACTGTTAATGTATAGCAACAGGAATGGTTCTACATCACTGAACCCCGCAGCACCAAGTGGGCGGCCGCTCCTGCTTTCAGATCTGGGCCTCCACTGCAGCTCGCATCCTGGACCAACAAGGGTCTAGACTAGGGATCTCCTGATGAAGTATCGGTGCTGCAAAAGCGCATCAAGAGCATGATAGCCAACGACATCAGCCTTGCGGATGTGATCCAAGTGATGCTTACCCGCCGAGGTCTTCCCTGCCAACGACGGCCTCTCAAAATGTGGGAGTTTAATTCGGAGGGTCCACGGAACCTACATTGATTCTATGGCACGACACACAAAGGGATTTGGAAGCTGCTCTTTAAGAAGCAGAAGGCATGGCCACGGACGTCCGACGACACCGGCCTCGACTACAACAATCGGGCATCCCCGGTAAGCATCAAATTTCCGAACATTACTTAGTTTGTCAATCCTAGGGAGTGGCATTGAGAATTACATCTCTTGGATAGGACTAGATAAAGAAAGTGGAGCGGATTAGTGTCCGGCTCCGCTCCCCAAAAACCTAGCCGAGCCTCTATTGATGAAGATGCTGGTCCCGGCGCCCTACCAGGTGCCGGCAAAGAAGGACAAGAAGAAAAAGAGCAAGGGGTCGAAAGCGGCCTCCATCATGAAGATACTTTGGGCGCTATGTCCGGAGGAACCGAAGCTCCTTCCTCTCCAAAGAGAGACGAAGACGAGGACGAGGAGGAGGAGAAGCAGGAGGAAGAAGAAGAGAACCCTCCTCTCAGAGGGAAAAAGAGGGTGGCCTCCATGGATCCGGAAGAGGGGGCATCCAAGAGGGGGAAAATATCCCTCTCAGAAGATTTAGATTTGGACACCGAAGTTATCCCTAAGCACCGCACCTGATCCAATCCCCTTGCCGAATCGTAATTACCTTAAGATGCCTTATGTACGTCCAATCTTTTTTATAAATTATAAGAATAATATCAAATTTTGTGTTCCAGTCCGGCCCGGGACATTCCTCAAGAATCATAATCGTCGAGGGATCTTTCGCCGGAGAAGATGGAGAGCGATATGCCTCCACAAGATTCCCCGCCTCCTAGGGCAGACGACACCGAGATGTCATCCCAAAGGATTTCTCCGGACTCCGAAGAAATGCGGGAGGAGACAAAGACGGTGCCAGAGGATAACACCTTGGTTGCTGATAACCCACAAGTGTAGGGGATCGCAACAATTTTCGATAAGTAAGAGTGTTGAACCCAATGAGGAGCTAAAGGTAGAATAAATATTCCCTCAAGTTCTATCGACCACCGATACAACTCTACGCATGCTTGACGTTCGCTTTACCTAGAACAAGTATGAAACTAGAAGTACTTTGTAGGTGTTGTTTGATAGGTTTGGAAGATATTAAAGAACACGTAAATATAAACTAGGGGCTGTTTAGATAAAGATGCAGTAAAGTAAATATAGCGAGTGTGGAAAAGTGGTGGTAGGAGTTGTGAAATTGTCCCTAAGCAATTGACTATGTTACTAGACCGGTAATCACTATTGCAATTTTATTTGAGGGAGAGGCATAAGCTAACATACTTTCTCTACTTGGATCATATGCACTTATGATTGGAACTCTAGCAAGCATCTGCAACTACTAAAGATTCATTAAGGTAAAACCCAACTATAGCATTAAAGTATCAAGTCCCCTTTATCCCATACGCAAACAACCTACTTACTCGGGTCTGTGCTTCTGTCACTCACGCCACCCACCATAAGCAAATCATAAACATATTGCAAACCCTACAGTGGGAATCCCTCATGCTTGCGCGACATGAGAGCACTATAGGACAACACCAATAATAAAACACGCAACTCAAACCAATCATAGCAATTCATCAATCACCGATAGGACAATGAAAATCTACTCAGACATCATAGGATGGAAACACATCATTGGATAATAATATGAAGCATAAAGCACCATGTTCAAGTAGAGGGTACATCGGGTTGCGGGAGAGTGGACCGCTGAATATAGATGGGGGAAGGTGATGGAGATGTTGGTGAAGATGACGGTGGTGTTGGTGAAGATCGCGGTGATGATGATGGCCCCCGGCGGCGTTCCGGCGCCACCGGAAGCAAGGGGGAGAGAGGCCCCCTTCTTATTATTCTTCCTTGACCTCATCCCTAGATGGGAGAAGGCTATCCCCTCTGGTCCTTGGCTCCCATGGCATGGGAGGGGCGAGAGCCCCTCGGAGATTGGATCTATCTCTTTGTTTCTGCGTTCTCAGATTCTACCCCTTCACCATTTCCTTTATATCTGGAGATCCGTAACTCCGATTGGGGTGAATCTTTCGCTCAGATTTTTCTCATAAAACTGGCTTTCTTGCGGCAAAAGAAGGGCATCAACCGCCTTACGGGTGGCCCACGAGAGGGCCAGGCACGCCCAGGGGGGCGCCCCCCTGTCTCGTGGCCACCTCGGACACCGTTTCGCGTTGATTCTTCTTCCGGAAAATCCCAAATATTCCAAAATAATTCTCCGTCCGTTTTTATCCCGTTTGGACTCCGTTTGATATTGGTTTTCTGTGAAACATAAAACATGCAACAAACAGGAACTGGCACTCGGCACTGGATCAATATGTTAGTCCCAAAAATAGTATAAAAAGTTGCCAAAAGTATATGAAAGTTGAAGAATATTGGCATGGAACAATCAAAAATTATAGATACGACAGAGACATATCAGCATCCCCAAGCTTAATTCCTGCTCGTCCTTGAGTAGGTAAATGATAAAAAAGATAATTTTTTATGTGGAATGCTACCTAGCATAATCTTGATCATATGTCTAATCATGGCATGAATATTAAGACACGAGTGATTCAAAGCAATAGTCTATCATTTGACATAAAAACGATAATACTTCGAGCGTACCAATAAAGCAATCATGTCTTTTCAAAACAACAAGGCCAAAGCAAGCTTATCCCTACAAAATCATATAGTTTGGCCATGCTTCATCTTCGTCACACAAAATGCTCCCATCATGCACAACCCCGATGACGAGCCGAGCAATTGGTTCATACTTTTTAACGCACTTCAGCTTTTTCAACCCTCACACAATACATGATCGCAAGCCATGGATATTGCACTATAGGTGGAATAGAATATAATGATGGAGGTTATGTGGAGAAGACAAAAAAAGAGATAGTCTCACATCGATGCGGCTAATCAACAGGCTATGGAGATGCCCATCAATTGATGTCAATGCGAGGAGTAGGGATTGCTATGCAACGGATGCACTAGAGCTATAAGTGTATGAAAGCTCAAACTGAAAACTAAGTGGGTGTGCATCCAACTTGCTTGCTCATGAAGACCTAGGGCATTTGAGGAAGCCCATCGTTGGAATATACAAGCCAAGTTCTATAATGAAAAATTCCCACTAGTATATGAAAGAGACAACATAAGAGACTCTCTATATGAAGAACATGGTGATATTTTTAAGCACAAGTGTGGAAAAAAGGATAGTAACATTGCCCCTTTTCTTTTTCCTTTTTTTTTTATTTTTTTCTTTTTTTTTCTTTTTTGGGTGGGCTTCTTTGGCCCCCTTTTTTATTTAGGCTTCTTTGGCCTTTCCCTTTTTTTCTTTTTTTTCTTTTTTCTTTTTTTATGGGGCAATGCTCTATAATGATGATCATCACACTTTTATTTACTTACAACTCGATATTACAACTCAATACTAGAACAAAGATATGACTCTATATGAATGCTTCCGGCGGTGTACCGGGATGTGCAATGATCTAGCGTAGCAATGACATCAAAAAATGGACAAGCCATGAAAACATCATGCTAGCTATCTTACGATCATGCAAAGCAATATGACAATAAATGCTCAAGTCATGTATATGATGATGATAGAAGTTGCATGGCAATATATCTCGGAATGGCTATGGAAATGCCATGATAGGTAGGTATGGTGGCTGTTTTGAGGAAGATATAATGAGGCTTATGTGTGATAAAGCGTATCGTATCACGGGGTTTGGATGCACCGGCGAAGTTTGCACCAACTCTCGAGGTGAGAAAGGGCAATGCACGGTACCGAAGAGGCTAGCAATGATGGAAAGGTAAAAGTGCGTAGAATCCATGGACTCACATTAGTCATAAGAACTCATATACTTATTGCAAAAGTTTATTAACCCTCCAAGAAAAGTACTACTTCGCATGCCCCTAGGGGGATAGATTGGTAGGAAAAGACCATCGCTCGTCCCTGGCTGCCACTCATAAGGAAGACAATCAAAGAAACACCCCATGCTTCAAATTGGTCACACAACGGTTACCATACGTGCATGCTACGGGACTTGCAAACCTCAAAACAAGTGTCTCTACAATCAACAACCACCCACTAGCATGACTCTAATATCACCATCTTAGGAATCAAACATATCATATTCAGCGATCTACAAGTTTATGTAGGATTTTATGACTAACCATGTGAATGACCAATTACTGACATCTCTCTAAATAGATATAAATGAAGCAAGAGAGTTTAATTATTTCTACAAAAGATATGCCCACTCTCTAACAAATATAAATGAAGCAAAATAGCATTCTACAAATGGCGGTTTTCTATGTGAAGAGAAACAGGCAATCCAAACTTCAAACGATATACGTGAAGCACATGAAGCATTCTATAAAGCCATACTCAAAAGATTTAAGTGAAGTGCAATGAGCATTCTATAAATCAACCAAGGAATATCTCATACCAGCATGGTGCATAAAAGAAAAATGAAAACTAAATGCAAATGACGCTCCAAGACTTGCACATAATGCATGAACGAAACGAATCCGAAAACATACCGATACTTGTTGAAGAAATAGGGGATGCCTTCCGGGGCATCCCCAAGCTTAGATGCTTGGGTCTCCTTGAATATTTACTTGGGGTTCCTTGGGCATCCCCAAGCTTGAGCTCTTGCCTCTCTTCCTTTTCCTCATATCGAGACCTCCTCGATTAGACACTTCATCCACACAAAACTTCAACAGAAAACTCGGTAAGATCCGTTAGTATAATAAAGCAAATCACCACTCTAAGTACTGTAGAAAACCAATTCATATTTTTTTTGCATTGTGTCTACTATAATATAACTTTTTCATGGCTTAATCCACTGATATAAATTGATAGATTCATCAAAATAAGCAAACTATGCATCAAAAACAGAATCTGTCAAAAATAGAACAGTCTGTAGCAATCTGAACATTCACCATACTTCTGGTAACCCAAAAATTCTACAAAAATTAGGAAAAATAAACCAGCTGTACAGAAAGACAGTGCAAAAGGAATCAGAACCATTTGATGTTCCAGAGAAAAATGTAAAATCAAGCAATACAGCCAAACTTCCTATCCTGCACCGTACAAACCAACAAGCATTGTAAACATCCTAAAGGCAAACCTTGGCACATTATTTTTATAATACAATGGAATTATACAAGGGGATAATTATTTTGGTGAAAAGTTTCTGTAATTAAGATTCACAAAGTTTCCATGAGCATGAACAAAGTTCAAGGAGCTCTCCCACTTCAACAATGCTTGTCTTTCTCACTTTCACTTTCCTTTTTGAGAAGTTTTTAGGTTCCCCTCTTTATTTTTTTGTTTTTAAACTATATGAAAGCACTCAACAGAAATAAATGACTCTCTAAAACTTCCGGGTTGTCTCCCAGGCAACGCTTTCTTTAAAGCCATTAAGCTAGGCATATAGTGCTCAAGTAATGGATCCACCCGGATCCCAAGGTATATCAAAGCCAATTTTAATTAACAATGATTTGTAATTTAGTAGTGAGCACAAAGTAACATATATCATGCAACAACGAAGTCTAACTCTCTTACTATGCATCGGCATGTCATAAAAGAACAATTCATGCACACATAGTAAAGGCCAATGCATAATATAAACAGTTTATTGCAATTTTATCATATTGGAAACATAGAGAGGTGGAGATATAGTTCCTCTCTCATAATAATTGCAAGTAGGAGCAGCAAGCACATGCATATTATATCTATCAAAATCATCATGTGTAATGGTAAAAGGCAACCCATCAATATAAGCCTTAGTAAGCACAAACTTCTCCGATATAGTGTAGTAGGGAGAGTTCAAAAAGATAATAGGACTATCATGTGTGGGTGCAATAGCAACAATTTCATGTTTAACATAAGGAACTATAGAAAGTTCATCTCCATAAGCATAATTCATATTGGCATCTTGTCCACAAGCATAGCAATCATCATCAAAAATGGATATTTCAAGAGAATCAACGGGATCATAGCAATCATCCTTCGGTAAGCACAAAGGGGAATTAAACAATGTATGAGTTGAAGAGTTACTCTCATTAGAAGGTGGGCATGGGTAGCTAATCCGCTCTTCCTCCTTTTGTTCTTCGCTCTCCTCATCATCTTTTTCATCCAATGAGCTCACAGTTTCATCAATTTCTTCTTCCATAGCTTCCTGCAAAATATTAGTCGCTTCTTGGACAGCGGAGACTTTCTCAATAAATGCATTAATATAGTAATTGTATTCATAATTTTCATAGCAATATCTAAGTATAGCAAGATTTTCTGGTCTATAAACTGAATCATCAAAATCATCAAACGCTTTAAACATAGATTCAATCTCATAAGCACCCACAAAAGCAACAAATTCTTCTATTTGTTCCACATCATAGTAATCATATATACCATTAGCATAAGAAGCCAAGGTTTTATTATCATTAAATTTGCATGGAAAGGGAAGGTGTGGAGCCTTCATCCTAGAGCAACAAGTATAATCATATCTCAAGCATAGTTGCCTAGCATACCAATACAACATAGAAATTTGATCCCATAATAGTTTCCCTTTTTGTGTCCAGTGGTAATCCCAAAAGTATTCACGTTGATCCAACATTACACCCATAACATAGTTGAATGGGGTTTTCTCAGGATTATTAAAGTAGTACATAATGTCTTTCACATAACAAGCATCGAGGGTTTTAGGAGGTTCCCCATCTCCATGAGTAGCATCTACACCTAATTTTTTGGGTATTTCGTGTTCCATATCCATAACTAAAGATAGAGAACAACTTAGAACAGCAAATGAAAATTACTTAGTGATAAAGCAAACAAGCACACATGAGAATATTCACCCCACGCTATGACTCCCCGGCAACGGCGCCAGAAAAAGGTCTTGATAACCCACAAGTGTAGGGGATCGCAACAGTTTTCAATAAGTAAGAGTGTCGAAACCAACGAGGAGCTAAAGGTAGAATAAATATCCCCTCAAGTTCTATCGACCACCGATACAACTCTACACACGCTTGACGTTCGCTTTACCTAGAACAAGTATGAAACTAGAAGTACTTTGTAGGTGTTGTTTGATAGGTTTGCAAGATAATAAAGAAGACGTAAATATAAACTAGGGTTTGTTTAGATAAAGATGAATTAAAGTAAATATAGCGAGTGTGGAAAAGTGGTGGTAGGAGTTGTGAAATTGTCCCTAAGCAATTGACTACGTTACTAGACCGGTAATCACTATTGCAATTCTATTTGAGGGAGAGGCATAAGCTAACATACTTTCTCTACTTGGATCATATGCACTTATGATTGGAACTCTAGCAAGCATCCACAACTACTAAAGATTCATTAAGGTAAAACCCAACCATAGCATTAAAGTATCAAGTCCCCTTTATCACATACGCAAACAACCTGCTTACTCGGGTCTATGCTCCTGTCACTCACGCCACCCACCATAAGCAAATCATAAACATATTGCAAACCCTATAGAGGGAATCCCTCACACTTGCGCGACACGGAGAGCACTATAGGACAGCACCAATAATAAAACATGCAACTTAAACCAATCATAGCAATTCATCAATCACCGATAGGACAATGAAAATCTACTCAAACATCATAGGATGGAAACACATCATTGGATAATAATATGAAGCATAAAGCACCATGTTCAAGTAGAGGGTACAGCGGGTTGCGGAAGAGTGGACCGCAGAATATAGATGGGGGAAGGTGATGGAGATGTTGGTGAAGATGACAACGGTGTTGGTGAAGATCGCGGTGATGATGATGGCCCCCGGCGGCGTTCCAGCGCCACCAGAAGCAAGGGGGAGAGAGGCCCCCTTCTTCTTCTTCTTCCTTGACCTCCTCCCTAGATGGGAGAAGGGTTTCCTCGCTGGTCCTTGGCTCCCATGGCATGGGAGGGGTGAGAGCCCCTCGGAGATTGGATCTATCTCTCTATTTCTGCGTTCTCAGATTCTACCCCTTCACCGTTTCCTTTATATCTGGAGATCCGTAACTCCGATTGGGGTGAATCTTTCGCCCAGATTTTTCTCATAAAATTAGCTTTCTTGCGGCAAAAAAGGGCATCAAGAGCCTTACTGGTGG
>NC_041385.1:106694668-106736908 GCF_002162155.2 Triticum dicoccoides
ACCTCGGACACCGTTTCGCGTTGATTCTTCTTCCGGAAAATCCCAAATATTCCAAAATAATTCTCCGTCCGTTTTTATCCCGTTTGGACTCCGTTTGATATTGGTTTTCTGCGAAACATAAAACATGCAACAAACAGGAACTGGCACTGGGCACTAGATCAATATGTTAGTCCCAAAAATAGTATAAAAAGTTGCCAAAAGTATATGAAAGTTGAAGAATATTGGCATGGAACAATCAAAAATTACAGATACGACGGAGACGTATCAGCTGCCGAGAACATGAGGGGCGCAGCCTTCATGGAGGCCGGCGATGGGGGTCCTGGTTCATCCAACCCTAGGTCGGATACTGTTCCGGAGACACAAATGGCTCCGGAACCGAATCAGCAACCCCCTCCGAGGGAGGGGGAGACGACTATTCCGGCAATGACCTCTGCTAACGTACATGCGCCGAACATGCTGACGGATGCTCTGCGAAGCGCGTCCGTCTTGGAGGAGCACTGTACCTTGATGGGTACGGTGGTTGAGAAGGTTCAATCCGCTAAGAGTGGGCTGAACGAAGCCTTCACGAGCCTACTAACAGGCTTCGAGGTATGCGATGTAATGTCTTTAGATGCTTTCCATATTAAAAATCTACCTGTATATAGATAGTAGCCCCTCAGACTCTGTTTGGCCAATGAAGGAGGACGAACAGAGGGTCTATAAATATCCACAGGAAATAACATACTTATCTTTTTGATAAAAACAGGCTTCATTGTTAGTGGCGATCGCTTAGGCCGCCGAAGTTTTCAAATTGAAGCGGAAACTATAGTTGGTCGACAAGGACAACATCCAAATTAATAAGTGGCTCGACGAGGTGCAGGGTATGTTTAAAGTGCTCCATATGTAATTGAATTAGTTTGCAAACGCTAAGTTGAAGCTTACACGCTGCTATGTGCATAATTGCACATGGCGCTGCTGAGGTCAAAACCCTCAGGAGTGATCTTGCCCGCGTGAAGGAGCAGGCAAGGGTGAGCGATGCGGCTGTTGATAAAGTGGCTGCTGATTTGAAGGCCGAACAAACCACCCGACACCAGTTCGAGGAGCGGGTATCCGAAGTGGAGCAATAGCTCAAGGACGCCACTCGCAAGTGCGAACTCGTTGAGGAGGAGAATAGAGCTAAGTCAACCGAACTCGCCAAGGCCCTTGAGGAAGCCTAAGAGGAGAGGTCCGAATCCCGACCAGCTCGTGAGGAGATCCGACAGGCCGGACAGATAGCGGCTGGTAAGCCCTTTCTTTTACTATCTATGTTTGGCGATCAAAGGTATGCCTTACTTAATCGACTATGGAGTTCTGCAGACGTCTTTGCGGATCTTCCGAAGAGCGCCGCCGACGCTACACAATTCTACCGAGCCCAGGAGGGGCATGCGACGGAGAAGCTATTCTGGTCACAGTTCACGACACTGGAGCGCTCACCGCTGCTGAACGACTAGATGGCGCAGTGGTCTGAGCTGCATAAAATTTCTGGAGCGGCCATGAAGGAGGTCATAGTCCGGCTGTGGCCGACCGAACCCATTCCGAGCAGCTATTTTGGCCTAGTGCAGCGACTCATCGATGTCAATCCCTGAATTGATGCAATCAAGCGATCAGTGTGCATAGAAGGTGTGCGGATGGCCTTCGCCCGCGTCAAAGTGCACTGGGCGAAGATGAAGGCCGTCATTATCGCGGTTGAGAGTCCTACCAAAGGCAAGGGCCACCGCACGCTAGAGCATTATTTAGACGACGTCCTAGAGGGTGCCTGCTTGATAGAGGGTCAATGCTCAAAGGACATTATGTTCGAATGAATGTATTGAATGACCCAGACGTGTTTATTATATATATATTAAGGCTTTGTTATATATTTGTGCCATTGTTCTGAAAGGTTTTTCCTCTTGTGCGGCCATTTTTTGTATTCCTGAGAGTTTTGCAGTCATCAGCTTCAGCCCACATGTAGATGCTACGGGGGTGTTCAGATTTGCACATGAGCACTCTTGTCCCAATGTCTTGGTCCGTAACGGAGGTGTCAGTGCGGCGAACCAGGAAATTGGACTATATGGCTTTAACACTCTCACTTAGCCATAGGAGTTTGACGATGGGGCTATGAAATAGCCCCTGGTACGTATGCGGCATGTCCGAATGCGGATGTGCTACATATATGATCGAAAAAATAGTCCTTCATTTAATATGGATAAATCGTTAAAGATTTAGTAAGTCGCCGAGTGGCTGACCAGCTCTCACCGCATCATGACAGTTAGTTTTCGGCTTTCTCTACTGAGGTGCTTGACCGGACGAACCAGAAACACAATCACAGTAGTTCTCCCTTTACTACCCTAGCCGAACAAATGGAACATAGGATAGCAAACATAGGAGCCGGGCAACCCAACTATTGACCAAAGACATGATTCGGAGCCGATGCATATAATGCCAAGTTTGGGACGCCGAAGTCTGCTATAAAGTTGTTCGGACTTTTGTTTGGCAAGACATATGTAGCCGTATAGAGCCCATGGCAATGGTTGTCGAGGTATGTGAGTGAGACAACCGGGGAGACGGGGTATAATTTTGTGAATACAGTCAATACTGAAAAATTGTCCTCTCTAGGATTTGAGTGATACGTCAAAACGTGATCTTACAGAGGTTACCATAAGCACCAAAGCCATTTTACATGCTAGGGGTCTAATAATAAGTAGAAAAGCTCAATACATGTCCTTTGAATAATGCTTGGTTTAAAGAGTCCTTTGGATATCCTGCCGCACGTCTGCCCCGCTTTTGCCTTGTAGATAGGAATTCCTTAAAAGGAATGGTCTTCGGTTATCCACACAAAACCGGGCTCGAAGAGAGTCCTTGTGAGTCTGTAGGATATACAGGTTCAAATGCACCCGTGGTAGGAGAGAAAAGGTAATTGAAGAAATTTGGAAGGTCATACGGGGTCAAACCATACTATAGACCTATCCGTATTGCGCCTCCATTGATGTCCAAGGTATTTTGAGTGTGTAATGATGCATGCGCGGTACGAATACCGCGGGTGTGTGCGGCGATCAACGGAGGCGAAACTGCAATTCTAGCTCTGAAATTACCGAGCTGTGAGTATGCATGACTGACCGGACTCGTTTAACAATGTCCGGTGATTTGATGGCTAATGATGTGTGCGGCTTGATAAGGCTGCTCTGTACTTCGGCCGCTAGGGCCGCGGTGTGCTCCTCCGTGCGGAGGGAGCGTTCCGTATTTCCATTTACTGTTATGACGCCGTGTGGACCGGGCATCTTGAGCTTTAGATAAGCATAGTGCGGGACCGCGTTGAATCGAGCGAAAGCAGTCCGTCTGACTAGTCCGTGATAGCCACTTCGGAAGGGGACGATATCGAAGATCAAGTCCTCACTGCGGAAGTTATCGGGTGAGCCGAAAAAAATAAGACGACCTCCAATGTTATTGAGCCCGAGCAACGGGCTTATACACCAGGTATTACTCCTTTAAAGGTAGTTTTAGTGGGCTTGATTCATGATAGATCAATGCCCATTTTGCAGACAGTGTTGATACGTCTCTGTCGTATCTATAATTTTTTTATTGTTCCATGCCAATATTATTCAACTTTCATATACTTTTGGCAACTTTTCATACTATATTTGGGACTAAGATTTTGATCCAGTGCCCGGTGCCAGTTCCTGTTTGTTGCATGTTTATGTTTCGCAGAATCCCCATATCAAACGGAGACCAAACGGGATAAAAACGGATGGAGAATATTTTTGGAATATTTGTGATATTTGGGAAGAAGAATCAACACGAGACGGTTCCCAAGGGGGGCATGTGGCAGGGGGGCGCGCCCCTGACCCTCGTGGGCACCACGTAAGGCGGTTGCTGCTCTTCTTTGGCCGCAAGAAAGCTAATTTTTGGAAAAAAAAATCTTGGCGAAGGTTTCAATCCAATCAGAGTTACGGATCTCCGGAAATATAAGAAACGGTGAAAGGGCAGAAGCCAGAACGCAAAAACAGAGAGAGACAGAGAGACGGATCCAATCTCGGAGGGGCTCTCACCCCTCCCACGCCATGGAGGCCATGGACCAGAGAGGAAACCCTTCTCCCATCTAGGGAGAAGGTCAAGGAAGAAGAAGAAAAAAGGGAAGGCTCTCTCCCCCTCGCTTCCGATGTCGCCGGAACACCGCCGGGGGCCATCATCATCACCGCGATATACACCAACACAGCCGTCATCTTCACTAACATCTCCATCACCGTCCCCCATCTATATTCAGCGGTCCACTCTCCTGTAACCCATTTTACCCTCTACTTGAACATAGTGCTTTATGCTTCATATTATTATCCAATGATGTGTTGCCATCCTGTGATGTCTGAGTAGATTTTCGTTGTCCTATCGGTAATTGGTGAATTTCTATGATTGGTTTAATTTTCTTGTGGCTATGTTGCTATCCTATTGTGCCCGCGTCGTGCAAGCGTGAGGGATTCCCGTTGTAGGGTGTTGCAATACATTCATGATTCGCTTATAGTGGGTTGCTTGAGTGACAGAAGCATAAACCCGAGTAAGGGGGTTGTGGCATATGGGATAAAGGGGACTTGATGCTTTAATGCTATGGTTGGGTTTTACCTTAATGATCTTTAGTAGTTGCGGATGCTTGCTAGAGTTCCAATCATAAGTGCATATGATCCAAGAAGAGAAAGTATGTTAGCTTATGCCTCTCCCACATAAAACTTGCTATCGGTCTAGTAAAGTAGTCAATTGCTTAGGGACCATTTCACAACTCCTACCACCACTTTTCCACTCTCGCTATATTTACCATATTGGTTCTTTATCTAAACAACCCCTACTTTTTATTTACGTCCCTTTTATTATCTTGCAATTCTATCCAACAACACCTACAATGTACTTCTAGTGTCATACTTGTTCTAGGAAAGCGAACTCAAGTGTGTGTAGAGTTGTATCGGTGGTCGATAGAACTTGAGGGAATATTTGTTCTACCTTTAGCTACTCGTTGGGTTCGACACTCTTACTTATCGAAAGAGGCTACAATTGACCCCCTATACTTGTGGGTTATCAAGACCTTTTTCTGGTGCCGTTGTCGGGGAGTCATAGCATGGGGTGAATATTCTAGTGTGTGCTTGTTTTCTTTATCACTAAGTAATTTTTATTTGCTGTTCTTAGTTGTTATCTATCTTTAGTTATGGATATGGAACATGAAATACCATAAAAATTAGGTGTACTTGCTACTCATGGAGATGGGGAACCTCCTAAAACCCTCGATGCTCATTATGTGAAAATTATTATGTACTACTTTGATAATCATGAGAAAACCCCAGTCAATTATGTTATGGGAGACACATTGGATCAACGTGAATATTTTAGGGATTATCGCTGTACACAGAAAGGGAAACTATTATGGGATCAAATTTATATGTTGTATTGGTATGCTAGGCGACTATGCTTGAGATATGATTATACTTGTTGCTCTAGGATGAAGGCTCCATACCTTCCCTTTTCATGCAAATTTAATGATAATGAAACCTTAGCTTCTTATGCTAATGGTATATATGATTACTATAATGTGGAACAAATAGAAGAATTCGTTGCTTTTATGGGTGCTTATGAAATTTAATCTCTGTTTAAAGAGTGTGAAAATCTTGATGATGTTGTTTACAGACCTGAAATTTTTTCTATACTTAAATATTGCTATGAGAACTATGAATTTAATTCCGATATTGATGCATTTATTGAGAAAGTCTCCGCTGTCCAAGAAGAGACTAATATTTTGCAGGAGTCTATGGAAGAAGAAATTGATGAAACTGTGAGCTCATTAGATGGAAAAGATGATGAGGAGAGCGAAGAACAAAAGGAGGAAGAGCATATTAGCTACCTGTGCAGAGTAACTCTTCAACTCATACATTGTTTAACTCCCCTTCATGCTTACCGAAGGATGATTGCTATGATGATTGTTATGATCCTGTTGATTCTCTTGAAATACCCCTTTTTGATGATGCTTGCTATGCTTGTGGCCAAGATGCCAATATGAATTATGCTTATGGAGATGAACTTGCTATAGTTCCTTATGTTAAACATGAAATTGTTGCTATTGCACCCACGCATGATAGTCCTATTATCTTTTTGAATTCTCCCTACTACACTATATCAGAGAAGTTTGCCCTTATTAAGAATTATATTGATGGGTTGCGTTTTACTACTACACATGATGATTTTGATAGATATAATATGCATGTGCTTGCTGCTCCAACTTGCAATTATTATGAGAGAGGAACTACATCTCCGCCTCTTTATGTTTCCAACACGATAAAATTGCAAGAAAATGTTTATACTATGCATTGGCCTTTACTTCGTGTGCATGAATTGTTCTTTTATGACACGCCGATGCATAGGAAGAGAGTTAGACTTCGTTATTGCTTGATATATGTTACTTTGTGCTCCTACTAAATTACAAATTATTGTTAATTAAAATTTGCTTTGATATACCTTGGGATCCGGGTGGATCCATTACTTGAGCACTATATGCCTAGCTTAAGGGCTTTAAAGAAAGCGCTGCCAGGGAGACAACCTGGAAGTTTTAGAGAGTCATTTATTTCTTTTGAGTGCTATTATATAGTTTAAAAACAAAAAAATAAAGAGGGGAACCCAAACTTTTCAAAAAGGAAAGTGAAAGTTAGAAAGACAAGCATTGTTGAAGTAGGGGAGCTCCTTGAACTTTGTTCATGCTCACGGAAACTTTGTGAGTCTTAATTATAGAAAATTTTCATCAAAAATAATTATACCCTTGTACAATTCCATTGTATTATAAAAATAATGTGCCAAGGTTTGCCTTTAGGATGTTTACAATGCTTGTTGGTTTGTGCGATACAGGACAGAATCTTTGGATGTAGTGCGCGATTTTACATTTTTTACTGGCACATCAAACGGTTCTGATTATTTTTGGAATGTCTTTCTATACAAATTTTTTATTTTTCCTAATTTTTGTAGAATTGTTGGGCTACCATAAGTATGGTGAATGTTCATATTGCTACAGACTGTTCTATTTTTGACAGATTCTGTTTTTGATGCATAGTTTGCTTGTTTTGATGAAACTATATATCAGTGGATTAAGCCATGTAAAGTTATATTACAGTAGCTACAATGCAAAAATAAAATATGAATTGGTTTGCAACAGTACTTAGAGTAGTCATTTGCTTTATTATACTAACGGATCTTACCGAGTTTTCTGTTGAAGTTTCCTGTGGATGAAGTGTTCAATGATCGAGAAGGTCTCGATATAAGGAAAAGGAGGAGAGGCAAGAGCTAAAGCTTGGGGATGCCCAAGGCACACCAAGTAAATATTCAAGGAGACTCAACCATCTAAGCTTTGGGATGCCCCGGAAGGCATCCCCTCTTTCTTCAACAAGTATCGGTATGTTTTCGGATTCGTTTCATTCATGCGATATGTGCAAATCTTGGAGCGTCTTTTGCATTTAGTTTTCACTTTTCTTTTATGAACCATGCTGGTATGAGATAGTCCTTGGTCGATTTATAGAATGCTCAATGCACTTCACTTAAATCTTTTGAGTATGGCTTTATAGAATACTTCATGTGCTTCACTTATATCATTTGAAGTTTGGATTGCCTGTTTCTCTTCACATAGAAAACCACCATTTGTAGGATGCTCTTTTGCTTCACTTATATTTGTTAGAGTGTGGGCATATCTTTTGTAGAGAGAATTAAACTCTCTTGCTTCACTTATATCTATTTAGAGAGATGACAGGAATTGGTCATTCACATGGTTAGTCATAAAATCCTACATAAGACTTGTAGATCACTGAATATGATATGTTTGATTCCTTGCAATAGTTTTGCGATATAGAGATGATACTATGTGGGAGGTTCTAGTAGATGGTTGTGTTTAGTAAGGATATTGGTGTTATGGTTTGTGATTCCTGAAGCATGCACGTATGGTCTCCTAACTATGTAACCAAATTGGCGTGCATTGTATTTTGATTGTTTATCTTTGCGTGAAGGTCGGGGGCGTGCGATGGTTAACTCCTACCAACCTCCCCCCCTAGGAGCATGCGTAGTAGTACTTTGCTTCGAGGGCTAATAAACTTTTGCAATAAGTATATGAGTTCTTTATGACTAATGTGAGTCCATGGATTATACGCACTCGTACCCTTCCATCATTGCTAGCCTCTTCGGTACCGTGCATTGCCCTTTCTCACCTCGAGAGTTGGTGAAAACTTTGCCGGTGCATCCAAACCCCGTGATATGATATGCTCTATCACACATAAGCCTCCTTATATCTTCCTCAAAAAAACCACTATACCTACCTATTATGGCATTTCCATAGTCATTCCGAGATATATTGCCATGCAACTTCCATCATCATCATGTACATGACTTGAGCATTCATTGTCATATTGCTTTGCATGATCGTAAGATAGCTAGCATGATGTTTTCATGGCTTGTCTGTTTTTTGATATCTTTGCTATGCTTGATCATTTCACATCCCGGTACACCGCCGGAGGCATTCATATAGAGTCATATCTTTGTTCTAGATATCGAGTTGTAATATTGAGTTCTAAGTAAATAAAAGTGTGATGATCATCATTATTAGAGCATTGCCCCAGTGAGGAAAGGATGATGGAGACTATGATTCCCCCACAAGTCGGGATGAGACTCTGGACTTTATGAAAAATAAAAGAGGACAAAGAAACCCAAATAAAAAAAGAGGCCAAAGAAGCCCACCAAAAAAATAAAAAAATAGAAAAAAAATGAGAGAAAAAGAGAGAAGGGGCAATGTTACTATCCTTTTACTACTCTTGTGCTTTAGAGTAGCACCATGTTCTTCATATAGAGAGTCTCCAATGCTTTCACTTTCATATACTAGTGTGAATTTTTCATTATAGAACTTGGCTTGTATATTCCGATGATGGGCTTCCTCAAATGCTCGAGGTCTTCATGAGCATGCAAGTTGGATGCACACCCACTTAGTTTCAATTTGAGCTTTCATACACTTATAGCACTAGTGCATCTGTTGCATGGCAATCCCTACTCCTTGCATTGACATCAATTGATGGGCATCTCCATAGCCCGTTGATTAGCCGCGTCGATGTGAGACTCTCTCCCTTTTTGTATTCTCCACACAACCTCGACCATCATACTCTATTCCACCTATAGTGCAATATCCATGGCTTGCGCTCATGTATTGCGTGAGGGTTGAAAAAGCTAAAGCGCGTTAGAATGTATGAACCAATTGCTTGGCTGACATCGGGATGAGCATGAGGGGTACCTCGTGTTAAGAAAAGGGAGCATACAAGACTATATGATTTTGTAGGGATAGCATTCTTTAGCATTGATATTTTGAAAGACATGATTGCTTGTTGGGATGCCCAAATTATTATTGTTTTTATGTCAAATGATATTGAGGGAGTCCTGGACTAGGGGGTGTCCGAATAGCCGAACTATCATCATCGGCCGGACTCCAAGACTAGGAAGATACAAGATTGAAGACTTCGTCCCGTGTCCGGATGGGACTTTCCTTGGCGTGGAGGGAAAGCTTGGCGATACGGATATGTAGATCTCCTACCATTGTAACCGACTCTGTGTAACCCTAGCTCTCCGATGTCTATATAAACCGGATGGCTTTAGTCCGTAGGACGAACAACAATCATACCATAGGCTAGCTTCTAGGGTTTAGCCTCCTTGATCTCGTGGTAGATCTACTCTTGTAACACACATCATCAATATTAATCAAGCAGGACTTAGGGTTTTACCTCCATCAAGAGGGCCCGAACCTGGGTAAAACATCGTGTCCCTTGTCTCATGTTACCATCCTCCTAGACGCACAGTTCGGGACCCCCTACCCGAGATCCGCCGGTTTTGACACCAACATTGGTGCTTTCATTGAGAGTTCCTCTGTGTCGTCACCGATAGGCTCGATGGCTTCTTTGATCATCATCAACGACGCAGTCCAGGGTGAGACCTTCCTCCCCGGACGGATCTTCGTATTCGACGGCTTTGCACTACGGGCCAATTCGCTTGGCCATCTGGAGCAGATCGAAAGCTACGCCCCTGGCCGTCAGGTCAGATTTGGAAGTTTGAACTTCATGGCTGACATCCGCGGGGACTTGATCTTCGATGGATTCGAGCCATAGCCAAGCGCGCCGCACTATCACGACGGGCATGATTTAGCTCTGCAGCCGGACAGTACCCTAGAGGCCGCACTCAAGTTCGCTCCAATCTTCAATCCGGAGCCGACTGCGCAGATCGAGGACGGGTGTCTAGACACCGCCTCGGGGGCTGCAACCTCTACGGCGATGGAGCCGAACACTGACCTTGTCCCTCATGAAGCTCGTGACTCCGAGGTGCCGGACTCCTCGCCGGACTCCGAACCTCCCGCGCCCCCTCTGATCGAATCCGATTGGGCGCCGATCATGGAGTTCACCGCGGCGGACATCTTTCAACACTCACCTTTTGGCGACATCTTGAGTTTTCTAAAGTATCTCTCATTATCAGGAGAGCCCTGGCCGGACTGCGGTCAGGACGGTTGGGATGCGGACGACGAAGAAATTCAAAGCCCACCCACCACCCACTTAGTAGCCACTGTCGGCGATCTAACCGATATGCTAGACTACGACTCCGAAGACATCGACGGTATGGATGACGATGCCGGAGACGACCAAGAACCAGCGCCTACCGGGCACTGGAAAGCCACCTCATCATATGACATATACATGGTGGATATCCCAAAAGATGGGAATGGCGAAGGAACAGCGGAGGATGACCCCTCCAAGAAACAGCCCAAGCACCGGCGTCAGCGGTGCCGCTCTAAATCCCGCCATAGCAAGAATGAAGATTCCGGCACCGGAGATAATAACACCCCAGACAGTGCCGAAGACAACCCACTCCAGCAAGATTCAGCACAGGAGGACGGAGACGCCAGCCCTCATGAGAGAGCGGCAGAAGAAGAGGTAGAGGATTATATGCCTCCCTCCGAAGACGAGGCAAGCCTCGACGATGATGAATTCGTCGTGCCTGAGGATCCCGTCGAGCAAGAGCGTTTCAAATGCAGGCTTATGGCCATTGCAAACAGCCTCAAGAAAAAGCAGCAACAGCTTAGAGCTGATCAAGATCTGCTAGCCGACAGATGGACTAAAGTCCTCGCGGCCGAAGAGCATGAGCTTGAACGCCCCTCCAAAAGCTACCCTAAACGCAAGCTGCTCCCCCGATTAGAGGATGAGGCGTATGAAACTGCATCACCAGCAGATAATACGGCTGACCGACCACCCCGTGGTCGCGACAGAGAGGCCTCTAGGCCCTTCACTAGAACCGTACCCCGGCATCGCTCCAAAAGCACAAGGCCACAGGGGAACGCTCTGGACTTGCGAGGATAAGGCAAGACAATCAAGATCGATCTATGGATCGCGTGGGCGCCCCATGATACGCGACGACAACCGTCGCGCCGGACGCAGTAAGTCCGGCCGGGCCGAACAAAATAGACAAAGCTCTTTTGAGCTCCGTCATGATATCGCCAAGTACAGAGGCGCCGCACACCCACTATGCTTCATAGATGAAGTAATGGATCATCAAATCCTCGAAGGGTTTAAACCCGTGAATATTGAATCTTACGATGGCACAACAGACCCTGCGGTTTGGATCGAAGACTATCTCCTCCACATCCACATGGCCCATGGTGACAATCTTCATGCCATCAAATATCTCCCACTCAAACTTAAAGGGGCATTGGCATAACAGCTTGCCAGCAGAGTCAATCGGGAGTTGGGAAGACCTGGAAGCCGCATTCCTCGATAACTTCCAAGGCACGTATGTGCGACCACCAGACGCCGATGACCTAAGCCACATAATTCAGCAGCCAGACAAATCGGCCAGACAATTCTGGACACGGTTCTTAACCAAGAAAAACAAAATCGTCGACTGTCCGGATGCGGAGGCCCTCGCGGCCTTCAAGCATAACATCCGCGACGAATGGCTTGCCCGGCACCTGGGATAGAAAAAGCCGAAATCCATGTCAGCCCTCACATCACTCATGACCCGCTTCTGCACGGGTGAGGACAGCTGTCTAGCACGCAACAACAACCTCAGCAAAAATTCTGGCAGTCCAGATATCAAGGACCGTAATGGCAGGTCGCGTCGCAACAAAAACAAATGCCGCATTAACGGCGATAATAGTGAAGATACGGTAGTCAATGCCGGATTTAGAGGCTCTAAACCCGGTCAGCGAAAAAAGACATTCAAAAGAACTACTCCGGGTCCGTCCAATTTGGACCGAATACTCGACCGCTCGTGACAGATACACGGCACCCCCGAAAAGCCAGCCAACCACACCAACAGGGACTGTTGGGTATTCAAGCAGGCAGGCAAGTTAATTGCCGAAAACAATAAAAAGGGGTTGCATAGCGATTGCGAGGAAGAGACCCGACCGCCGAACAATAGAGGACAGAAGGGTTTCCCCCCACAGGTGCGGACGGTGAACATGATATACGCAACACACATACCCAAAAGGGAGCGGAAGCGTGCACTCAGGGATGTATACGCGATGGAGCCAGTTGCCCCGAAGTTCAATCCATGGTCCTCCTACCTGATCACTTTTGACCGAAGGGACCACCCACCACCAACATCCGCCACGGCGGATTCGCCGCATTGGTTTTAGACCCAATCGTCAATGGATTTCACCTCATTAGAGTCCTGATGGATGGCGGCAGCAGCCTGAATCTTCTTTATCAGGATGCAGTGCGCAAAATGGGCATAGACCCCTCAAGGATTAAACCTACCAAGACGACCTTTAAAGGCGTCATACCAGGTGTAGAAGCCAATTGTATAGGCTCAGTTACATTGGAAGTGGTCTTCGGATCCTCGGATAACTTCCGAAGCGAGGAGTTAATCTTCGACATAGTTCCGTTCCGCAGCGGCTATCATGCTCTGCTTTGACGTACCGCGTTCGCAAAGTTCAACGCGGTGCCACACTACACATACCTCAAGCTCAAGATGACAGGCCCTTGAGGAGTCATCACGGTCAACGGAAACACTGAACGCTCTCTCCGAACGGAGGAACATACAGTGGCTCTCAAGGCAGAAGTACAGTGCAGCCTCTTAAGGCAATTCTCGAGTCCGGCCGTTAAGCGACCGGACACGGCTAAACGCGCCTGGAGTAACCTACAACAAGACCACCTGGCACATTCCGAGCACGCATAGCAGTGCGGCCCCAATCCTAGCCCCTGCAAAACGTCAAGACAGGTCCTTTGCGTACACCATTACGCTCTAAAGATACCATGGGCATGGGGAGAGGGGCACGACCACGATAGGCCCAGAATGCGGCTCAACCAAACCAGGGGCTCTCAAGTGTGTCGTTCTTTTTTCTTTTTTTCTTTTTATTTTTACCCACAGGACTCCGTTCGTTAGAGGCCCTGTCCGGCAGCAGACCTGCCGAACTCACGATGCAACAGCCAGGGAAGGAGAAAGGCTACAACGAATACCCAGGTGGTCTCCATTACGAGCATTAAATCTGTTTTATACACCATTCCGCAGCCTACCCCTGGAGGGGGACATGTTTAATAGTCCGATCCCTTGCTTATCGCACCATTTGTATCATTCTGCATTCACAGCAGTCTTTTCTTGAACAAGTAATGCAGCACCTTTTTGCTTCCAATTGCATTTCTTTCTTATACATATGTTCATTTATGAGATGTTGCATCCGTACATTTTGGTACGGCTAAATACACCAGGGGCTTATGTTTCCTGCATCATGGTGTGATAAGTCCGAACACTTTCACAAGTGCGGCACCCCGAACTTATAGCATTATATGCATCGGCTCCGAATCATGTCTTGGGTCAATAGTTGGGTTTGCCCGGCTCCCATGTTTTGGTACCTTACGTTCCGTTGTATCGGCTAAGGTAGCACTGGGAGAACCACTGCGATTGCGCCCCAGTTGAGCTGGGCGAGCGCCTTAGTGGAGAAAGCTAAAACTGACCGTCATGATGAGGCGAGAGTCGGTCGCTGTTCGAGAGGTTTTTTGCGAGTCCCTAAATACTTATGCCGCTTAGAGCGAGGAGCCAGCTTTGTCCGGCCCAGGCGTGGATAGCGCCCCAAATTCGGCCTTCCGAAGACTAGGGGCTTCGCCGAAATTTAAATTTATAGATTTCTATGGCTAAGTGAGAGTGTTCAAGCATTATAAGTCCGGTTGCCTTGTTCGTTGTGTTGAGCACCTCCCTAGATGGACCCAAAAATGGGAACAAGAGTGCTCAAGTTTATCCCGAACACCCCAGCACTCGTGGCATGGGGGCTGAAGCCGACGACTTGCCATCTCTCAGATTTGATAAACAGCCGCATAGAAGGTAATATTTCAAATTAACAAGTGTTGCTTAGCACATATGAACTAAGTTTTCAGCGCACAGGATAACAAAATGTGAGTCTACTCAAATATTACATCTTTGGAGCACTCACCCGCAATAGTGCGGGCACCCTTCAGGACACTCTTATAATACATCTCTGGCGTGCGATGCTCCTTGCCCTGCAGTGGCGCGTCCGTCACAAGCTTCTGGGCATCCATCTTGCCCTAGTGCACCTTTGCGCGGGCAAGGGCCCGACGGGCACCTTCAATACAGGCGGAGTGCTTGATGACTTCAACCCACGGGCACGCATCCACCAGCCGCCACACCAGGCCGAAGTAGCTCCCAGGCATGGCCTCCTTAGGCCACAGCCGAACTATGAGGCCCTTCATGGCCTGTTCGGCCACCTTGTGGAGCTCGACCAGCTGCTTCAGCTGGTCGCTAAGGGGCACCGGATGTCCGGCCTCAGCATACTGAGACTAGAAGACCTTCTCTGTCGAGCTCCCCTCCTCGGCCCTGTAGAAAGCGGCAGCATCGGACACGCTGCGGGGCAGATCTGCGAACACTCCTGGAGAGCTCCGAATTCGGGTAAGTGATATGTAATTCACACTCACATGCTTACTTTGCATGAAAAATGCCTTACCCGCCGCTATTTTCTTCAATGCCTCGACTTCCTGGAGGGCCTTATAGGCTTCTGCCTTAGCGGCTTTGGCACTCTCAAGAGCCGTTGCAAGCTCGGACTCTCGAGTCTTCGAGTCACGCTCCAAACTCTCGTGTCTTTCCATGAGAGCCTGGAGCTCTTGTTGTACCTCCGCCACCCGCGCCTCTTGCTTCTCTCGCTCGGTGAGCTCCGCGGCCGCATTATGTTCGGCCGCGGACAACGCCTCCTTCAGGGTCGCCACCTCGTTAGTGGCCCCTGCAATACCCACGTTATCCTTGTCATCCTTCTTGCAACCAAAATCCTTTTCTGTAAGGTACAATTTTAATAAGGTGTTACTCACCTTCCTTGTCCTCGAGCTGCTTCTTGGCACAGCCGAGCTCGTTCTCGGACCGCTCGAGGCTTTCCTTCAAAGTATTGACCTTCGCAGTCAGTGCGGCAGAGGTCAGCAGCGCAGCCTGCAATCCCATATTGACATATTTTTTATGACTCCTACGTATATCTTTTTAGATCTTCAGTCCGGCTTTTCTTTCCGAACACCGAACCGAGCATCAGGGGCTACTGTCTATGCGGTACTATTTTACATATATCAAAATTCTTACCTCAAAGCCTGTTAGAAGGCTGCTGCAGGCTTCGGTCAGCCCGCTCTTGGCGAGCTGAACCTTCTGAATCACCGCACTCATAACAGTGCGGTGTTCCTCTTCGATGGAGGCGCCATTGAGCGCCTCCAACAAGCTATCCAGCGCCTTCGGTTGTACGGAGGCTCCGGCGTCACGGTCTTGCCCTTCTTACGAAGGGGCCGCCCGCCGGACTCCGGAACTGCTATGGGTTCCGGGGCCGAGTCCGGTGCAAAGTCCGGGAGGTTGTTCTGCGACACCTCCGGGGCCTCCTCCTCCTGGTGGGTCCCTTCCCGGGATCCCACCTCGGCATCATCCGCATCACGGGGGGTGGAGGCGGTCGGAAGAGAATCCATATCCGATGCACCTAAGGACCCACTCGACGAAGCGGGAAGATCATCCTTGGGCGGACTGCAGGGTTGTATGCGGCATTAGAAAGACATTATTTGGCGAAAAGAAAAAACCATGAAGTTATCCGGGAGTCTGGATACTTACGATCTCGCCAGGGGCTTGGCCCTTGGAGGCCAGTCCTCGTCGTCATCACTGGCGTTGGCGGAGCAGTCCGAGGAAAGAGTTTTTCCCTTCTTGGACCCTTCGGCCTCTCTCGTTGGGGAGGCCTTCCTTTTTTTTCCCTCCCCCCGCTGGGGGAGAGGCTTTCTTCTTCTCCTCCCCGCCTTTGCGAGAGGAGTCGGCCTCGGAGTCATCATCCGATAACACCTGAAAACGGGAACTCTTCCGAGTCCCCGTGGCCTTCTTCTTGGCCTTCTTCTCCGGCACCACGTGGGGTGCCGGAGCCAGCAACCCCGTTAAACGGGCGTCCGCTGGGTCCTCTGGCAATGGAGCCGGACAAATAGTCTGCTCGGCCTTCGCCAGCCAGTCCTGTCAAAGGAGAGGGAGTTTAGATCCCGCATAGAGTCAAACTATGGAAAACAAGCGTCCCGTAAAGGACAAAATCACTTACCTCGTCAGCCGGACGCTGCGAGCTGAATCCGCGATCTTCGGTAGCGGGTGCGGGAGCCTCGGCGCCCTTGAACAGCACCTTCCAGACATCTTCGTACCTAGTGTCGAAGAGCCCGCTCAAAGTCTGGTGCTGCGTCGGATCGAACTCCCACATGTTGAAGCCCCGTCGTTGGAACGGGAGAATCCGGCGGATGAGCATGACCTGGACTACGTTGACAAGCTTGAGCTTCTTGTCCACTAGCTTTTGGATGCAGGCTTGGAGTCCGGTCAGCTCCTCCGAATCACCCCATGTCCGGCCGCTCTCTTTCCAGGAGGTGAGCCGTGTGGGGACGCCAGATCTGAATTCGGGGGCCGCTGCCCATTCAGGGTCACGCGGCTTGGTGATGTAGAACCACCCTGATTGCCACCCCTTAATGGTTTCCACGAAAGTGCCCTCAAGCCAAGTAACGTTGGACATCCTTCCCACCATGGCGCCTCCGCACTCCGCTTGGCTTCCCTTCACAACCTTCGGCTTGACACTGAAGGTCTTGAGCCACAAGCCAAAGTGGGGCTGGATGCAGAGGAAGGCCTCACACACGATGATAAACGCCAAGATATTGAGGATGAAATTCGGGGCCAGATCATGGAAATCCAGGCCGTAGTAGAACATGATCCCCCGGACAAAGGGACGGAGTGGGAAGCCCACTCCGCGGAGGAAATGGGGAAGAAATACTACCCTCTCATGGGGCCTGGGGGTGGGGATGAGCTCTCCCTCGTCGGGGAGCCGATGCGCGATATTGCTGGACATATATCCGACACTGCGCAGCTTCTGGATGTGCCCCTCCGTGATGGAGGAGGCCATCCACTTGCCTCCCGCTCCGGACATAGTTGGAGGAGGTTGAGGTGAGATGTGCGGACTTGGGCGTTGGAGCTCAAGTTCGCGGATATGGATAAGCCAAGGAGGAAGAAGGTGCAGGTAAAAGGGTTGGATCTTTATCCCCTTATATGGGTGGACAAAAACATGTGTCCCCACCGGCCCGATAAAACTCGCTTATCTCCCAAGCGCCGCAATCAATGGTGCGGTTGGGTTACCCACGTCCGTATTGACGGGAATCCCGGAATAAGGGGAACACGATCTCTGCTTCGACAAGACGTGCCAAGGAAACCGTTTCGCTAAACACGCTGAGGTGGTACAATAAAAACGATTCATGTAAAGGCTTGGTAGTGGTGTGACGTCACGCCACCAAATACGTCAGCAGATTGAACTTGTGTAAATATTATTCTCTCTACGGTTGTGCGTGGAATTTATTTTGCAGAGCCGGACACTATCCTGGTGTACACAATCTTCCATAAATTATTCTGAGGAGGAACCCGCCTTGCAATGTCGAAGACAATATGCGCGTCGCACTCGTCGTCATTGAAGCCTGGTTCAGGGGCTACTGAGGGAGTCCTGGACTAGGGGGTGTCCGGATAGCCGAACTATCATCATCGGCCGGACTCCAAGACTAGGAAGATACAAGATTGAAGACTTCGTCCCGTGTCCGGATGGGACTTTCCTTGGCGTGGAGGGCAAGCTTGGCGATACGGATATGTAGATATCCTACCATTGTAACCGACTCTGTGTAACCCTAGCTCTCCGGTGTCTATATAAACCGGATGGATTTAGTCCGTAGGACGAACAACAATCATACCATAGGCTAGCTTCTAGGGTTTAGCCAATATTAATCAAGCAGGACGTAGGGTTTTACCTCCATCAAGAGGGCCCTTACCTGGGTAAAATATCATGTCCCTTGTCTCCTGTTACCATCCGCCTAGACGCACAGTTCGGGACCCCCTACCCGACATCCGCCGGTTTTGACACCGACAGATATACTATTGCTTTGAATCACTCGTGTCTTAATATCCATGCCATGATTAGATTACATGATCAAGATTATGCTAGGTAGCATTCCACATAAAAAATTATCTTTTTTATCATTTACCTACTCGAGGACGAGCAGGAATTAAGCTTGGGGATGCTGATACGTCTCTGTCGTATCTATAATTTTTGATTGTTCCATGCCAATATTATTCAACTTTCATATACTTTTGGCAACTTTTTATACTATATTTGGGACTAACATATTGATCCAGTGCCCAGTGCCAGTTCCTATTTGTTGCATGTTTTACATTTCGCAGAAACCCCATATCAAACGGAGTCCAAACGGGATAAAAACGAACAAAGAATATTTTTGGAATATTTGTGATATTTGGGAAGAAGAATCAATGCGAGATGGTGCCCGAGGGGGCCACGGGGCAGGGGGCATGCCCCTGGGGGGTGGGCGCGCCCCTGACCCTCATGGGCACCCCATAAGGCGGTTGCTGCTCTTCTTTGGCTGCAAGAAAGCTAATTTTTGGAAAAAAATCTTGGCAAAGGTTTCAATCCAATCGAAGTTACAGATCTCCGAGAATATAAGAAACGGTGAAAGGGCAGAAGCCAGAACGCAGAAACAGAGAGAGACAGAGAGACAGATCCAATCTCGGAGGGGCTCTCGCCCCTCCCACGCCATGGAGGCCATGGACCAGAGGGGAAACCCTTCTCCCATCTAGGGAGAAGGTTAAGGAAGAAGAAGAAGAAAGGGGGCTCTCTCCCCCTTGCTTTTGGTGGCGCCGGAATGCCGTCGGGGGCCATCATTATCACCGCAATCTACACCAACACCGCCGTCATCTTCACCAACATCTCCATCACCTTCCCCCATATTTATTCAACGGTCCACTCTCCCGCAACCCGTTGTACCCTCTACTTGAACATGGTGCTTTATGCTTCATATTATTATCCAATGATGTGTTTCCATCCTATGATGTCTGAGTAGATTTTCGTTGTCCTATCGGTAATTGGTGAATTGCTATGATTGGTTTAATTTGCTTGTGGTTATGTTGCTGTCCTATTGTGCCCTCCATGTCACGCAAGCGTGAGGGATTCCCACTGTAGGGTGTTGTAATACGTTCATGATTTGCTTATAGTGGGTTGCTTGAGTGACAGAAGCATAAACCCGAGTAAGGGGGTTGTGGCATATGGGATAAAGGGGACTTGATGCTTTAATGCTATGCTTGGGTTTTACCTTAATGATCTCTAGTAGTTGTGGATGCTTGCTAGAGTTCCAATCATAAGTGCATATGATCCAAGAAGAGAATGTATGTTAGCTTATGCCTCTCCCACATAAAACTTGCTATCGGTCTAGTAAAGAAGTCAATTGCTTAGGGACAATTTCACAACTCCTACCAACAGTTTTCCACACTCGCTATATTTACTTTATTGGTTCTTTATCTAAACAGCCCCTACTTTTTATTTACGTGCCTTTTATTATCTTGCAATTCTATCCAACAACACCTACAAAGTACTTCTAGTTTCATACTTGTTCTAGGTAAAGCGAATGTCAAGCGTGCGTAGAGTTGTATCGGTTGTCGATAGAACTTGAGGGAATATTTGTTCTACCTTTAGCTCCTTGTTGGGTTCGACACTCTTACTTATCAAAAGAGGCTACAATTGATCCCCTATACTTGTGGGTTATCAAGTGTCCTGGTAAAGCAGGTTGAGACTACTGCCGCTGTCCATGAGGACTCGTGTGAGGTGAAATCTGTCAATGATTGGATCGAGGACCAAAGCTAAGAAACCTCCGTGATAGATACTGGTCGGGTGGTCCTTTCGATCGAAGGTGATCGGACAAGCCGACCATTGGTTGAATTTTGGGGCGACCGGCTCTATGGTGTACATGTCCCTTAGTGCATGCTTGTGCTCCTGCTTGGAGATGTGGGTGACATAGATCATATTCACCATTCTGACCTCGGGGGGAATTTCTTTTGTCACCCTATGTTCGGTGGGCGAGGCTCTTCTTCTCGTCCTTGTTGGACGGCCTTTTCCCCTTGTGTTCGTCGTTGAACTTGCCGGCCTGTTTAAAAACCCAACAGTCCCTGTTCGTGTGATTGGCAGGTTTATCGGGGATGCCATGTATCTGGCAAGGTCGATCAAGTATTCTGTCGAAACTGGATGGGCCATCTTTGCTTCCTTTGAATGGATTCTTCCGTTGACCGGGTTTGGAGCCACTGAATCCGGTGTTGACTGTCGTGTCTTCGTTATTGTTTCAATGCTTCTGCTTATCACGTCGTGGCTTGCCATTGCCGTCCCTGGCTTCAGAGGTGCCTGGTTCGCTGGTGCTATTGCTTCTATGAGCTAGCCAACTATCTTCTCCCATGCAAAAGCAGGTCATAACGGTAAGGGCTACCATGGACTTCGGCTTCTCTTGGCCGAGGTGTTGGGCGAGACACTCATCTCGAACGCTGTGTTTGAAGGCCGCGAGGGCTTCAACGTCCGGACAGTCCACAATCTGGTTCTTTTTTATTAAGAACCTAGTCTGAAGCTTCCGGGCTGATTCGCCGGGTTGCTGGATTATGTGACTAAGGTCATCGGCGTCTGGGGGGCAAACATAGGTACCTTGGAAGTTGTCTCTGAAGGCGTCCTCCAAGTCTTCCCAGTTGCCGATAGAGTTTTTTGGGAGGCTGTTCAGCCAATGCCGTGCTGGTCCCTTAAGTTTTAGAGGAAGGTACTTGATGGCATGTAAGCCATCACCGCGGGCCATGTGTATATGGAGAAGAAAATCTTCAATCCATACTGCAGGATCTATTGTGCCATCGTCTGATTCAATGTTCACGGGCTTGAATCCTTCTGGGAACTGGTGCTCCATTACCTCATCAGTGAAGCATAGGGGGTGTGCGGTGCCTGTGTATCGAGCAACGTTGCGACGCAGTTTTTGGCCCGGGTGAAGGTGTGCTTATCGCGCCAGGCTTTGATGGTCGTCTTCTCGTGCTGGGGCACGCCCCCTTGATCCGTAGCTTGATCTGGTCTGACCGGCTCTATTATCCAGGTCTTGCCATAGGTCATAAGTGTATCCCGCGGTTGCTGTCGCTCTGCCTCTATGTCGGGGTGGCGCAGGCAGGTGTTCGGCTTGAGTTTTCGTTCTGTCCCGGCCACGTGGTGGTTGGTTAGGTCCGTTAGCAACGTTACGCGTTGGCGGTATAGGCTCTAGGGCCTCATCGTTGAATTGGGGTAGCAATTTGTGCTTCGGGTAACTCTTAGTTTGGCGTTCGAGGCCGTATTCCTCGGCTGCCAGAACACTAGTCCATCTGTCATTGAGCAGATCCTGATCAGCTTGAAGTTGCCGCTACTTCTTTTTCAGGCTTCTTGCAGTGAAAATTAGACGGTGCTTAAAGAGCTCTTGTTCGAGGGGTTCTTCTGGTACAATGAATTCTTCGTCGCCGAGGCTCTCATCCTCTTCAGAGATCGGTAAGTAGTTACTATTCTCTGAGTCCTCGTTTTCGATAGGATCGTCGGGGTTGTCTTGCCCATCTTCCAAATCATCTTGTTCAGATGTTGGCTTGATAGGGGCTTCTTGGTCTTCGGCGTTGAGGGAGTCCTCGATTAGGGGGTGTCCGGATGGCCGGACTAAGACCTTTGGCCGGACTCCCGGACTATGAAGATACAAGATTGAAGACTCCATCCCATGTCCGGATGGGACTTTCCTTGGCATGGAAGGCAAGCTTGGCGATACGATATGAAGATCTCCTCCCATTGTAACCGACTCTGTGTAACCCTAGCCCTCTCCGGTGTCTATATAAACCGGAGAGTTTTAGTCCATAGGATGAACAACAATCATACCATAGGCTAGCTTCTAGGGTTTAGCCTCTCTGATCTCGTGGTAGATCTACTCTTGTACTACCCATATCATCAATATTAATCAAGGAGGAGTAGGGTTTTACCTCCACCGTGAGGGCCCGAACCTGGGTAAAAACATCATGTCCCTTGTCTCCTGTTACCATCCGCCTAGACGCACAGTTTGGGACCCCCTACCCGAGATCCACCGGTTTTGACACTGACATTGGTGCTTTCATTGAGAGTTCCTCTGTGTCGTCGCCTTTAGGCCTGATGGCTTCTTCGCTCGTCAATCGCGATGCGGTCCAGGATGAGACTTTTTTCCCCGGAAAGATCTTCGTATTCGGCGGCTTCGCACTATGGCAGTTGGCCATCTGGAGCAGATCGAAAGCTACGCCCCTGGCCATCAGGTCAGGTTTGGAAGCTTAAACTACATGGCCGACATCCGCAGGGACTTGATCTTTGACGGATTCGAGCCACGACCGGGCGCGCCGCACTGTCATGATGGGCACAATTTAGCTCTGCCGTCGGACAACGCTCAGAGCGTCGCTCAGGTGTCCGCTCCGACCATTACCTCGGAGCCCACTGCACTAGTCGGGGATGGACGGTCGGACGCCGCCCCGGAAGCTGCAATCTCTACGGAGATAGAGCCGGATACCAGCCTGGTCCTTCGCAAGGCCCGTGACTCCAAGGTGCCGGACTCCGCTCCGGACTCCGTATATCCCGCACCTCTTCCGATCAAGCCCGATTGGGCTCCGGTCATGGAGTTCACCGCCGCGGACGTCTTTCAGCACTCGCCTTTTGGGGACATCCTGAATTCACTAAAGTCTCTCTCTTTGTCAGGAGAGCCCTGGCCGAACTACGTCTAGCATGGTTGGGATATGGACGACAAAGAAATTCGAGGCCCACCCACCACCCACTTCGTAGCCACTGTCGACGATTTAACCGACATGCTCGACTTTGACTCCGAAGACATCGACGGCATGGACGCCGATGAAGGAGACGATCAAGAACCATCACCTATAGGGAACTGGAAAGCCACCTCGTCATATGACATATACATGGTGGATACCCCTAAAGCGGCGGATGGCGAGGAAAAAACGGAGGATGATCCCTCCAAGAAGCAACCCAAGCGCCGACGTCAGCGGCGCCGCTCTAAGTCCCGCCAAAGCAAAAACGGCGATTCCGGCACCGGAGGTAACAACATGCCAGATAGTGCCGAAGACAACCCCCTCCAGCAGGATTCAGTACAGGAGGATGAAGGAGCCAGCCCTCATGAGAGAGCGGCCGACAGAGAGGTTGAGGACGACAATTATATGCCTCCCTCTGAAGACGAGGCAAGCCTCGACGACGACGAATTCGTTGTGCCAGAGGATACTGTCGAATAAGAGCGTTTCAAACGCAGGCTTGTGGCCACGGCAAGCAGCCTCAAGAAGAAACAGCAGCGGCTTAGAGCTGACCAAGACTTGCTAGCCGACAGATGGACCGAAGTCCTGGCGGCCGAAGAGTATAAACTAGAACGCCCCTCCAAGAGCTACCCAAAGCGCAGGCTGCTACCCCAACTTGAGGAGGAAGCAACTAAACCTACATCACCAGCGTACGATGCGCCCGATCGGCCACCCCATGGCTGCGATAGAGAGGCCTTCAGGCCCTCGACCCAAGCCGCACCCCGGCACCGCTCAAAACATACCAGAGTACGAGGAGACACAACAGACCTACGAGACATCTTGGAGAATAAGGAAAGGCAAACAAGATCGATCTACGGATCGCATGGGCGCCCCGCTTCACGTGACGCTAACCGTCACTCCGGACATAATAAGTACGGCCCGGCCGAATTCAACAGACCAAGCTCATCCGAGCTGCCTCATGATATAGCCCAGTACAGGGGCGCCGTACACCCACTATGCTTCACAGACGAAGTAATGGATCATCAAATCCCCGAGGGCTTCAAGCCCGTAAACATCGAATCATACGATGGCACAACAGATCCTGCGGTATGGATCGAGGATTATCTCCTTCATATCCACATGGCCCGTGGTGATGATCTACACGCCATCAAATACCTCCCGCTCAAGCTTAAAGGACCAGCTCGACATTGGCTTAACAGCCTGCTAGCAGAGTCAATTAGTTGTTGGGAGGACCTGGATTCCGCATTCCTTGACAACTTCCAGGGCACTTATGTGCAACCACTAGACACCGATGACCTAAGCCACATAATCCAGCAGCCACAGGAGTCGGCCAGACAATTCTGGACACGGTTCCTAACCAAGAAAAACCAAATAGTCGACTGTCCGAACGCCGAGGCCCTTGTAGCCTTCAGGCACAACATCCGAGATGAATGGCTTGCCCGGCACCTAGGACAGGAAAAGCCCAAATCTATGGCAGCCCTCACGACACTCATGACTCGCTTTTGTGTGGGAGAAGACAGCTAGCTAGCTTGTAGCAATAACATAACCAAGAGCCCCGGCAATTCGGATACCAAGGACAACAACGGCAGGTCACATCGCAACAAGCATAAGCGCCGCATTAACAGCGACAATACTGAAGATACGGCAGTCAATGCCGGATTCAGAGGCTCTAAACCCAGTCAGCGGAAGAAGCCATTCAAAAGAAACCCTACGGGCCCATCCAGCTTAGACCGGATACTCTATCACTCGTGCCAGATACACGGCACCCCCGAACAGCTAGCCAATCACACCAACTGGGATTGTTGGGTGTTCAAGCAGGCAGGCATGTTAAGCGCCGAAACCAGAGACAAGGGCCTACATGGCGATGACGAGGAGGGGCCCCGACCGCCGAACAACAGAGGACAGAAGGGATTCCCCCCGCAAGTTCGGACGGTGAATATGATATATGCAACCCACATCCCCAAAAGGGAGCGGAGGCGTGCTCTCAAGGACGTCTATGCGTTGGAGCCAGTCGCCCCAAAGTTCAACCCAGGGTCCTCCTGCCCGATCACCTTCGATCGAAGGGACCACCCCACCAGCATCCGTCACGGCGGATTCGTCGCATTGGTCCTAGACCCAATTATCGACGGATTTCACCTTACCAGAGTCCTAATGGACGGCGGCAGCAGCCTGAACCTGCTTTATCAGGACACAGTGCGAAAAATGGGCATCGATCCTTCAAGGATTAAACCCACAAAGACAACCTTCAAAGGCGTCATACCAGGTGTAGAGGCCAGCTGCACAGGCTCGGTTACACTCGAAGTGGTCTTCGGATCACCGGATAATTTCCGGAGCGAAGAGTTAATCTTCGACATAGTCCCAATCCGCAGTGGCTATCACGCCCTGCTGGGATGAACCGCATTTGCAAAATTCAATGCGGTGCCGCACTACGCATATCTCAAGCTCAAGATGCCAGGACCTCGCGGATTCATCACGGTAAATGGAAACACCGAACGCTCTCTCCGAACGGAGGAGGACACGGCGGCCCTGGCGGCGGAAGTACAGAGTAGCCTCTCAAGGCAGTTCTCCAATCCAGATGTCAAACATCCGGACAACGTCAAGCGAGCCCAAAGTAACCTACAACAAATCCGGCTGGCACGTTCCGAGCAAGCATAGCAGTGCGGCCCCAACCCCAGCCCCCGCCAAATGGTGATACTGGTACCACGCATACATAATTACGCCTTAGAGATACCATGGGCATAAGGGGAGGGGCACAACTACGACACACCCAGAACGCGGCTCAACCGCACTAAGGGGCTCCCTATTTCGCCGTTTTCATTTTTACACACTTTCAGGACCCAACTATTCGGAGGGCCTGTCCAGCAATACACTCACCGAACACACGATGCAACAGCCAGGGAGAGCGCAAGCCACGTCAAACGTCCAGGTGGTCTCTATAACGAGCTTAATACCTGTTTTACTTAAAATCCCGCAGCTTTCCCCTAGAGGGGAACATGTCAAATACTCCCATCTCTTGCTTATCGCACTTCTTGTATTGTTCTGCTTTCACAGCAGCCCTTTTTTAATAAACAATATATAGCTCTTATCTATTATTGTACTTATCTATTTTTTATATACAAATATGTTCAGTCATGACATTCTGCAACCGTACACTTTGGTATGGACAATACACCAGGGGCTTAAAACACCCCATAACATGGTGTGAAAAGACCAAACACTCTGATGAGTGCGGCACCCCGAACTTATAGCACTATATGCATCGGCTCCGAATCATGTCTTTGGTCAATAGTTGGGTTTGCCCTCCTCCCATGTTTTGGTACCTTACGTTCCGCAATGTTGGCTAAGGTAGCGCTGGGAGAACTACTGCGATTGTGCCCCAGTTGAGCTGGGTTAACACCTCAGTAGAGAAAGCTAAAACTGACTGTCATGATAGTGTGAGAGACCGGTCGCTGTTCGCGAGGTTTTACGAGTCCTTAAAGACTTATGCCGCTTAGAGCGAGGAACCGGACTTATCCGGCCTAGGCGTCGATAGCGCCCCGAACTCGGTCTTCCGAATACTAGGGGCTTCGCCGAAATTTAAAATTATAGAATTCTATGGCTAAGTGAGAGTGATAAAGCATCATAAGTCCGACGGCCTGGTTCGTTGTGCTGAGCGCCTCCCTAGATGGACCCAAGAATGGGAACAAGAGCGCTCAGGTTTATCCCGAACACCCCAGCACTCGTGGCATGGGGGTCAAAGCCGACGACTTGCATCTCTCAAATTTGATAAACGGCCTCACAGAAGGTAATATTTTAAATTAACAAGCGTTGCTTAACGCATATGAACAAAGTTTCAGCGTACAGGATAATAAATGCGAGTCTACTCAAAAATTACATCTTTGGAGCACTCATCCGCTAGACGGCTGGCACCCTTCAGGACGCCATTATAATACATCTCGGGCGTACGATACTCCTTGCCCGGTGGTGGCGCGTCCGTCAAAAGCTTCTCCGCGTCTAGCTTGCCCCAGTGCACCTTAGCACGGGCAAGGGCCCGACGGGCACCTTCAATGCAGACGGAGCGCTTGATGACCTCGATCCACGGACAAGCATCCACCAGCCACCGCACCAAACCGAAATAGCTCCCAAGCATGGCTTCCCCAGGCCATAACCGAACTACGAGGCCCTTCATGGCCTGTTCGGCCACCTTGTGGAGCTCGACCAACTGCTTCAGCTGGTCGCTCAGGGGCACCGGATGTCCGGCCTCAGCATATTGAGACCAGAACACCTTCTCCGTCGAGCTCACCTCTTCGGCTCGGTAGAATGCGGCAGCATCAGACACACTACGGGGCAGATCGGCGAACGCTCCTGGAGAGCTCCGGATTCGGGTAAGTAACAGATAATTTACTTTTATATTCTTCCTTTGCATAAAGAATGCCTTACCCGCCGTTATCTTCTTCATCGCCTCGATCTCCTGAAGGGCCTTCTGGGCTTCGGCCTTAGCGGTCTTGGCACTCTCAATAGCCAAGGCAAGCTCAGAATCTCGTGTCTTCAAGTCACACTCCAAACTCTCGTGTTTTTTCACGAGAGCCTGGAGCTCTTGCCGCACCTTTGCCACCCGCGCCTCCTGCTTCTCTCGCTCGGTGCGCTCCAAAGCCGCACTCTTTTCGGCCTTGGAGACCGCCTCCCTCAGGGTCACCACCTCGGTCGTGGCTCCTACAACATTTACGTTGGTTCTGTCATTATTTGCAACCAAGTATTTCTATATACATTTACAGGCGGTACTATGTACCCTCTTTATCTTCGAGCTGCTTCTTGGCACGGCCGAGCTCACTCTCGGACCGCTCGAGGCTTTCTTTCAATGCATTGACCTCCACAGTCAGTGCGGCCGAGGTCAGCAGCGCAGCCTGCATTCCCATATTGACACATTTCTGTTAGACTTCTGCGTATATCTTTTTAGATCCTTAGCTCGGCTTTTCTTTCTGAACGCCGAAATGAGCATCAGGGGCTACTGTCTATGTGGTAACATTTTTATATGTTTTTGAACACATACCTCAAAGCCTGTTAACAGGCTTGTACAGGCTTCCGTCAGCCCGCTCTTGGCAGACTGAACCTTTTGAATCACCGCACTCATGACAGTGCGGTGTTCCTCGTCGATGGAAGCGCCGTTAAGCGCCTCCAGCAAATTGGTCGGCGCCTCTGGATGGACGGAGGTCACCGGCGTCGTAGGCTTACCTTTCTTATGAAGGCGTCGCTTGTCGGGCTCCGGAACCATCGACGGTTCCGGAGCAGTGTCCGGCCCGGGGCCGGACTTAGATTCCTCCGGAGCTTTACCCCCTTTGGGCCTGGAGTCCGGGAGGTCGCCTTGTGGCGCCTCCAGGACCACCTCCTCCTGGTTTTGCCCCTTTCAGGACTCCACCTCAGCATCGTCTGTAGGGAGAGGGGAGGAGGCTGTCGGAAGTGAAGCGCTATTCACATCCGACGAGTCCAGGGATCCACTCGACGAATCGCCGAGCTGAGCCCGGGGAGGACTGCATCATTAAATTCAGCATCAGAAGGAACCATGCATCAGAGGAGCACCATAAGTTATTCGGATATCCGGATACTTACGATTTTGCCAGGGGCTTGACCCTGGGTGGCCATTCCTCCCCGCCGTCCTCGGCATCCGAGGCGTAGTCCGGCAGAGGGGTCTTCCCCTTCTTGGACCCTCCGGCCTCCCCAGTTGGGGCGGCCTTCCTTTTCTTTCCTCCCCTCGCGGGAGGGGGAGAGGCTTCTTCTTCTTCTTCCTCTTCCTCCTCCTTGTCCTCCGAGGAGGAGGGTGCTTTGGGGTCGTCGGGCAATGAATCCGACACCACCGGGCGCCGGGAACTCTTTCGGGTCCCCGTGGCCTTCTCCTTGGCCTTCTTCTCCGGCACCACGTGAGGTGCCGGAACCAGTAGCTTCGCCAAGCGTGCATCTACTGGGCCTTCGGGCAAAGGGGCTGGATAGTCAAACTTTCCGGATGTCCTCTTCCAGTCCTGTCAAAGGAATGGGAGTTTAGATCCCACATAGAGTCACACTATGAAATTCGGGTGTCCCATAAGGGACTAAATGTAAGCTTACTTCGGAGGCTTGACGTTTGGCGAAGAATCCACGATCCTCGGTGACGGGAGGGGAGACCTCGGAACTCTTGAAAAGCACCTTCTAGGCGTCCTCGTGCTTCGTTTCGAAGAGCCGGGATAGAGTCTGGTGCTGGGTCGGGTCGAACTCCCACAAATTGAAGTCCCGTCGTTGACACGGGAGGATCCGGTGGAAGAGCATGACCTGGACTACGTTGACAAGCTTGACCTTCTTGGCCACCAGGTCTTGGACGCAGGTTTGGAGTCCGGTCACCTCTTCCGGATTACCCCACGATAGGCCCATCTCTTTCGAAGATGTGAGCCGGGTGGGGATGCCGGATCGAAATTCGAGGGCCGCTGCCCACTTAGGGTCACGCGGCTCGGTGATGTAGAACCACCCCGATTGCCACCCTTTGATGGTTTACACGAAGGCACCCTCGAGCCAAGTGACGTTGGCCATCTTTCCCACCATAGCGCCTCCGCACTCTGCTTGTCGGCCTTTCACAACCTTCGGCTTGACGCTGAAGATCTTCAGCCATAGGCCAAAGTGAGGCTGGATGCGGAAGAAGGCCTCGCACGCGACGATAAACGCCAAGATATTGAGGATGAAGTTCGGGGCCAGATCGTGGAAGTCCAGGCCATAGTAGAACATGAGCCCCCGGACGAACGGGTGAAGAGGAAAACCCAGTCCACGGAGGAAATGGGGAAGAAAAACAACCCTCTCGTGGGACCCGCGGGTGGGGATGAGTTGCCCCGCATCGGGAAGCCGGTGCGTGATGTCGTCAGACAGGTACCCGGCCTTCCTTAGTTTCTTGATTTGCCCCTCCATGAAGGAGGAGGCCATCCATCTACCTCCCGCTCCAGACATGGTTGGAGAAGGTTGAGGTGGGAAGTGTGGGCTTGGGCGCTGGAGCTCGAGCGCGCAGGGACGGATAAGCAGAGGAGGAAGAAGGCGTGAATGGAAAGGGGGGATTCTTATCCCCTTATATGGGCGGCCGAAGCTACAAGCCCCCACTCGCCCAGTAAAACTCGCTTATCTCCCAAGCGTCGTGGTTAATGGCGCGGTTGGGTTACACACGCCCGTATTGATGAGAATCCCGGAATAAGGGGACACGATCTCTGCTTTAACAGGACGTGCCAGGGAAACCGCCTCGCTAAACGCGCTGAGCTGGAAAAGTAAAACGATTCGAATGAAAGCCTGGCTGTGACGTCATGCTACGGAATACGTCAGCAGATCCGATTGATGCAAATATTATTCTCTCTACGATGGAATGTGGAACTTATTTTGTAGAGCCGGACACTATCCTGGTGTTCAACATCTTCTATGAAATATTCGGAGGAGGAACCCGCCTTGCAATGTTGAAGACAACTTGCGCACCGGACTCGTCATCATTGAAGCCTGGTTCAGGGGCTACTGAGGGAGTCCTGGATAAGGGGGTGTCCGGATGGCCGGACTAAGACCTTTGGTCGGACTCCCGGACTATGAAGATACAAGATTGAAGACTCCGTCCCGTGTCCGTATGGGACTTTCCTTGGCGTGGAAGGCAGGCTTGGCGATACGATATGAAGATCTCCTCCCATTGTAACCGACTCTGTGTAACCCTAGCCCTCTCCTGTGTCTATATAAACCGGAGAGTTTTAGTCCATAGGACGAACAACAATCATACCATAGGCTAGCTTCTAGGGTTTAGCCTCTCTGATCTCGTGGTAGATCTACTCTTGTACTACCCATATCATCAATATTAATCAAGCAGGAGTAGGGTTTTACCTCCACCGTGAGGGCCTGAACCTGGGTAAAAACATCGTGTCCCTTGTCTCCTGTTACCATCCGCCTAGACGCACAGTTCGGGATCCCCTACCCGAGATCCGCCGGTTTTGACACCGATAGGCGTTCTCCGGAGTATTATCATCTCTGGTGCCGGTATTGTTGTCTTTTTCGCGAGGTGACTTCGAGCGGCGCCGCTGACGCCGACGCTTTGGTGGTGCCTCAGAAGGCTTGTCCTCAACTGGATGATTCCCACCATCGCCATCATCCTCTCTGGGTGTGTCCACCATGTATATGTCATATGTGGAAGTAGCCGTCCAGCGGGCGGTAAACGACGGGTTCTGGCTTTACTCATATCCGGCATCGCCATCCATACCATCGATGTCTTCAGAAGCGAGTCGAGCATGTCGGCTAAGTCCTCGACAGTGGCTATGAAGTGGGTGGTGGGTGGGACGTAAAATTCCCCGCTCTCAGCCCCTAGTATGGGCTGGGCGTAGTTTGGCAGCGATCCTTCTGTAATGGTGAGAGATTGCATTAGGTCCAGCGCCTCGTTAAAGAGCAAGGCCTCGACGGGGAAATGAGGGTCTAGTGAGTTGGGTGGGACAGAGGTTCCCCGGCTGAAGTCACATAATGCGGACCTCGAGAGTTTGGAGCTAGTGTTCGGGGGGGGGGAGTTCGGCCTCGTAAGGATAGAGGGAGTCTGGGGTAACCCCAGGCCTGCCGATGATGCGATCCCCTCCGGTTCTCCTGTGGCAAGCTCTATAGTTGTAGAGAGTCCGGCGGGCTTTAAGCTCCCATCTTCAGACCTGGTAATGCACTCTGGATCTAGGGTCGGAGCAGTGGTTGGAGCCACGAACCCTTAGAAGATCAAGTCTCCTCGGATATCCGCGACATAGTTCAGATTTCCAAAACTGGTCTGATGACCAGGGGCGTAGCTATCGATCTGCTCCAGATGGCCAATCGAGTTGGCCCGCAGTGCGAAGCCGCCGAATAGGAAGATTTGGCCGGGGATAAAAGTCTCCCTCAAGGCGGTATTGTTGTGGATGATTGATGGAGCCATCGAGCCTTCTAGTGACGACACAGTGGAACTCTCAATGAAAGCACCAATGTCAGTGTCAAAACCGGCAGACCTCGACTAGGGGGTCCCGAACTGTGCGTCTAAGGATCAAAGGTAACAGGAGATAGGGGACACAATGTTTTACCAAGGTTCGGGCCCTCTTGATGGAGGTAATACCCTACATCCTGCTTGATTGACTTTGATAAGTATATGGGTTACAAGAGTTGATCTACCTCGAGATCGTAGTGGATAAACCCTAGGTGTCTAGCTGATGTGATTGTTATTCTGCCTCTATGAACTAAACCCTCTGGTTTATATAGACACCGGAGGGACCTAGGGCTGTACATAATCGGTTACAGAGAAAGGAAGATGCATGACCCGAACGCCAAGCTTGCCATCCATGCAAAGGAGAGTCATATCCAGACATGGAGGAAGGTCTTCGATCTCATATCTTCATGGCCCATTAGTCCGACCCATATTACATAGCCCGGACACCCGAGGACCCCCTAATCCAAGACTCCCTCGGTGGCAAGTTGGGATGCCTTTGGCTTAAAGGCTGAATGGGCGCCCATGGTGAAGTTGCCAAGCCGGAGGGTTTACCCTGAAACTAGGGCTCCTCCGGAAGTGATGCTATCCTTGATGACATGGTGAGCCATCGATCCTTCTGTCGACGACACAGAGGAACTCTCAATGAAAGCACCAATGTCGGTGTCAAAACCGACAGATCTCGGGTAGGGGGTCCCGAACTGTGCGTCTAAGGATCGAAGGTAACAGGAGGCAGGGAACACGATGTTTTACCCAGGTTTGGGCCCTCTTAATGGAGGTAATACCCTACGTCCTGCTTGATTGACTTTGATGAGTATAGGGGTTACAAGAGTTGATCTACCTCGAGATCGTAATGGCTAAACCCTAGATGTCTAGCATGTATGATTATGATTATGCCTTTACAAACTAAACCCTCTGGTTTATATAGACACCGGAGGGGACTAAGGTCGGTTTACAAAGGAAGGAAACTACACATCCGGATGCCAAGCTTGCCATCCACGCAAAGGAGAGTCCCATCTGGACACGGGAGAAGGCCTCATGTCTTGTATCTTCATGGACCATCAGTCCGGCCCATGTTACATAGGCCAGCTCTCCAAGGACCCCAGAATCCAGGACTCCCTCAATGGTCAAGACATGATGTGATATATGTTGTTGTATGAGATGATCATGTTTTGTAAAAGTTATCAGCAACTGGCAGGAGCCTTATGGTTGTCGCTTTATTGTATGAAATACAAATGCCATGTAATTGCTTTACTTTATCACTAAGCGGTAACGATAGTCGTAGAAGCAATAGTTGGCGAGACGGCCACGACGCTACGATGGGGATCAAGGTGTCAAGCCGGTGACCATGGAGATCATGACGTTGCTTTGGTGATGGAGATCAAAAGCATAAGATGATGATGGCCATATCATGTCACATATTTTGATTGCATGTGACGTTTATCTTTATGCATCTTATTTTTCTTAGTATGGCGGTAGCATTATAAGATGATCCCTTAACTAAATTTCAAGGTATAAGTGTTCTCCAAGAGTATGCACTATTGCGAAAGTTCTTCGTGCCGATACACAACGTGATGATCGGGTGTGATAGGATTTTTACATTCACATACAACGGGTGCAAGCCAGTTTTGCACATGCGGAATACTCGGGTTAAAATTGATGATCCTAGCATGTACAGATATGGCCTCGGAACACTAGAGACCGAAAGGTCGAACATGAATCGTATAGTAGATATGATCAACATAGAGATGTTCACCATTGATGACTACTCCATCTCACGTGATGATCAGACATCATTTAGTTGATTTGGATCACGTATCATTTAGATGACTTGAGGGATGTCTATCTAAGTGGGGGTTCTTAAGTAATATGATTAATTGAACTTAATTTATCATGAACTTAGTCCTAATAGTTTTTGCATATCTATGTTGTAGATCGGTGGCCCGTGCTACCGTTCCCTTGAATTTTAATGCGTTCCTAGAGAAAGCTAAGTTGAAAGATGATGGTAGCAACTACACGAACTGGGTTCGTAACTTGAGGATTATCCTCATTGCTGCACAGAAGAATTATGTCCTTGATGCACCGCTAGGTAAAAGGCCTGCTGCAGGAGTAGAAGCCGGCCTTATGAACGTCTGGCAAGCTCGATCTGATGACTACTCGATACTTCAGTGTGACATGCTTTACGACTTAGAATCGGGACTTCAAAGATGTTTTGAACGTCATGGACCATATGATATGTTCTAGGAGTTGAAGTTAATATTTCAAGCAAATGCCCAAGTTGAGAGATATGAAGTCTCCAACAAGTTCTATAGCTGCAAGATGGAGGAGAACAGTTCTGTCAGTGAATACATACTCAGAATGTCTGGGTATCATAATCACTTGACTCAGCTGGGAGTTAATCTTCCAGATGATTGTGTTATTGACAGAGTTCTTCAATCACTGCCACCAAGCTATAAAGGCTTCGTGATGAACTATAATATGCAAAGGATGGAAAAGACTATTCCCAAGCTGTTCGCAATGCTCAAAGCTGCGGAGGTAGAAAAAGGGCAAAGGAAAGAAGGGGAACTTCAAGAAGAATGGCAAGCAAGTTGTCACTCCTGGGAAGAAACCCAAAGCTGGACCCAAGCTTGAAACTGAGTGCTTCCACTGCAAAGGGACTGGTCACTGGAAGCGGAACTGCCCCAAGTATTTGGCGGATAATAAGGATGGCAAAGTAAACAAAGGTATATTTGATATATATGTTATTTATGTGTACCTTACTAATTCTCGTAGTAGTGCCTGGGTATTTGATACTGGTTCAGTTGCTCATATTTGTAGCTCGAAGCAGGGACTACGGATTAAACAAGATTGGCTAAGGACGAGGTGACGATGCGTGTCGGGGATGGTTCCACGGTCGATGTGATCTCCATCGGGACGCTACCTCTACATCTACCTTCGGGATTAGTTTTAGACCTGAATAATTGTTATTTTGTGCCAGCGTTGAGCATGAACATTATATCTGGATCTTGTTTAGAGCGAGACGGTTATTCATTTATATCAGAGAATAATGGTTGTTCTATTTATATGAGTATTATCTTTTATGGTCATGCACCCTTGATGAATGGTCTATTTCTGTTGAATCTCGGTCATGGTGATACACATATTCATAATATTGATGCCAAAAGATGCAAAGTTTATAATGATAGGGCAACTTATTTGTGGCACTGCCTTTTAGGTCATATTAGTGTAAAGCACATGAAGAAACTCCATGCAGATTGGCTTTTGGAATCACTTGATTATGAATCATTTGATACTTGCGAACCGTGCCTTATGGGCAAGATGACTAAAACTCTGTTCTCCAAAACAATGCAATGAGCTAATGACTTGTTGGAAATAATACATACCGATGTATGCGGTCCAATGAGTGTTGAGGCTTGTGGCGGGTATCGTTATTTTTTGACCTTCACAGATGATTTGAGCAGATATGGGTATATCTACTTAATGAAACACAAGTCTGAAACATTTGAAAAGTTCAAAGAATTTCAGAGTGAAGTGGAGAATCATCGTAACAAGAAAATAAAGTTTCTACGATCTGATCGGGGAGGTGAATATTTGAGTTACGAGTTCGGCGTTCATTTAAAACAATGTGGAATAGTTTCACAACTCACGTCACCTGGAACACCAGAGCGTAATGGTGTGTCCGAACATCGTAACCGTACATTATTAGATATGGTGCAGTCTATGATGTCTCTTACCGATTTACCACTATCATTTTGGGGTTATGCATTAGAGACAACTGCATTCACATTGAGACGACACCGTATAAACTATGGTTTGGCAATAAACTAAGTTGTCGTTTCTTAAAGTTTGGGGATGCGATGCTTATGTCAAAAGGCTTCAGCCTGATAAGCTCGAACCCAAATCGGAGAAGTGCGTCTTCATAGGATACCCTAAGGAAACAATTGGGTACACCTTCTACCACAGATTCGAAGGAAAGGTCTTTGTTGCCAAGAATGGAACCTTTCTAGAGAAGGAGTTTCTCTCGAAAGAAGTGAGTGGGAGGAAAGTGGAACTTGATGAGGTAATTGTACTATCTCTCAATTTGGAAAGTATCTCATCCAAGAATTTTGTTCCCGTGATACCTACATGAAAGTGCAACTATCCCTAGGCGGTTTTGGTAATGATTAACAACATATAGCTCATTGAACTAATGCTATTTCAAGTTAAACATTTCAGGAAAGTTCAATGATTGGCATGGCATGGACTAGGATTGTGGACCCCTCAAAATGCTAAGGACAAAGGATTGGCTCAAGCTTCAAAGTTCAAGACTCTACATTTTACTTTTAGTGATCCAAGATCACATTGAGTTTATAGGAAAGCCAATACTATTAAAAGGGGATGAGGTGTTGCTTAATGGCTTGCTTGCTCTCATGATGCTTAGTGATATGCTCCAAAGCCCTCAACCACTTTCTCACATCCACATATGTCCCAAACCAAAAGTCAAACTCGGCCCCACCGATTTGATTCATCTGGCACCATAGAGTTCATTTGACATAGCCACTGCCAGAAACCCTAGTCTTTTCGGTCTCACCAATAGGGATCTCAGTCTCACCGAGATGGGATTGTAAACTCTCTGTTTCCCTTCGTAACATTTTGGTCCAACTAAGATGAGCGATCGGTCCCACCGAGTTTGCAATGTAAACTCTCTATTTCCCTTTCATAACGTTTCGGTCTAATAGAGATGAGTGAATCGGTCCCACCGAGTTTGCCTGACCAACTCTCTGGTTAGCTTATTACCAAAGTTGGTCCCATCGACTTTGTGTAATCGGTCAAACCGAGATTACGTTATGCCCTAACCCTAATGATATCGGTCCCACCGAGTTGACATGTCAGTCCCACCGAAATTCCTAACGGTGACATAATGCACTGAATCGGTCCGATCGAGTTTTATGATTCGGTTCCACCGAGTTTGGCATATTGTGTGTAACGGTTAGATTTTGTGTGGAGGCTATATATACCCCTCCACCCTCTCCTCATTTGTGAGGGAATCCATTAGAACATGCCTACACTTCCACTACTCATTTTCTGAGAAAGAACCACCTACTCATGTGTTGAGACCAAGATATTCCAATCCAACCATATGAATCTTGGTCTCTAGCCTTCCCCATGTTGCTTTCCACTCAAATCTTATTTCCACCAATTCCAATCCTATGAGAGAGAGTAGTGTTGGGGAGACTATCATCTGAAGCACAAGAGCAAGTATTTCATCATCAACACACCATCTATTACCTTTTGGAGAGTGGTGTCTCCTAGATTGGTTAGGTGTCACTTGGGAGCCTCCGAAAAGATTGTGGAGTTAAACCAAGGAGTTTGTAAGGGCAAGGAGATCGCCTACTTCGTGAAGATCTACCCTAGTGAGGCAAGTCCTTCGTGGGCCATGGTGGGATAGACAAGGTTGCTTCTTCGTGGACCCTTCGTGGGTGGAGCCCTCCATGGACTCGTGCAGCCATTACCCTTCGTGGGTTGAAGTCTCCATCAACGTGGATGTACGATAGCACCACCTATCGGAACCACGACAAAAACATCTATGTCTCCAATTGCGTGTGCTCTCTCCAATCCCATCCCTTTACTTTCTTGCAAGTTGCATGCTTTACTTTCCGCTGCTCATATACTCTTGGAATGCTTGCTTGAATTGTACTGTGATTGCTTGACTTGTGCTAAGTTGCTAAAACCTGCCAAGAACTAAAATTGGGAAAAGGCTAGATTTTTATTTGGTCAAGTAGTCTAATCACCTCCCCTCTAGACATACTTTTGATCCTACAATTGGTATCAGAGCTTTGGTCTCCATTTGCCTTGATCTCCATAGCTTTTGGTGATCATAGCCTTGGTTTCAAAACTTGGGAGAGTATGGTGGCTGGCGAGGGAAATTACCACCGTAGAGGTCCTTACTTTGATGGTACTAATTTTGCTAGTTGGAAGCATAAGATGAAAATGCGTATTCTTGGACATAACCCCGCTGTCGGTGTCAAAACCGGCGGATCTTGGGTTGGGGGTCCCGAACTGTGCGTCTAGGCGGATGGTAACAGGAGACAAGGGACACGATGTTTTTACCCAGGTTCGGGCCCTCTCGATGGAGGTAAAACCCTACTCCTGCTTGATTAATATTGATGATATGGGTAGTACAAGAGTTGATCTACCACGAGATCAAAGAGGCTAAACCCTAGAAGCTAGCCTATGGTATGATTTTTGTTCGTCCTATGGACTAAAACTCTCCGGTTTATATAGACACGGGAGAGGGCTAGGGTTACACAGAGTCGGTTACAATGGGAGGAGATCTACATATCGTATCGCCAAGCTTGCCTTCCATGCCAAGGAAAGTCCCATCCGGACACGGGACGAAGTCTTCAATCTTGTATCTTCATAGTCCAGGAATCCGGACAAAGGTCATAGTCCGGCCATCCGGACACCCCCTAATCCAGGACTCCCTCAGTAGCCCCTGAACCAGGCTTCAATGATGACGAGTCCGGCGCGCAAATTGTCTTCGGCATTGCAAGGCGGGTTCCTCCTCCGAATACCTCATAGAAGATGTTGAACACAAGGATAGTGTCCGACTCTGTAAAATAAGTTCCACATACCACCGTAGAGAGAATAGTATCTGCACAAATCTAATCTGCTGACGTATTCCGCAGCATGACATCACGCCATGGCCAAGCCTTTATTCGAATCGTTTTACTGTTCCACCTCAGCATGTTTAGCGAGGCGGTTTCCTTGGCACGTCTTGTCAAAGCAAAGATCGTGTCCCCTTATTCCGGGATTCTCATCAATACGGGCGTGGGTAACCCAACCGTGGCATTGGTATGACTTCTTAATTGAAAGTGAGTCCCACACGGCCACGGGGAGGGCCCTTGGTATTCAACCTCTTTATAAAGAGACCAAGGCTCAACTCCTTTCTTTCAATCCAATCAAATCCGCCTCTTGCCTTGAGTTCCAACACCCAAAGCTCCAGATTCAGGGGCTTCAGACCTTCGATGATGTCCGGCTCCGACCTCCAAGGCCGGTGGATGCCTTGCTCTGTTACGGAAGAAGACGTGCGAAAGCTGAGAGATGCCAGGTATCTAACCGGCGAAATCTCGCATAGGCTGCCTACTCAAGGGCAGGCTATTCCCACTCCCCAGCCCGATGAGAGCGTGGTGTTCACATCTCACTTCTTTCCGGGGCTAGGCTTCCCGACCGATCCCTTCGTGAGGGGGCTCATGTTTTATTACGGGCTGGAATTTCACGACTTAGCTCCGGAGTCCATCCTCCAAATCTCATCGTTTATTGTCGTGTGTGAGGCCTTCCTCCACGTTACTCCTCACTTCGGGCTGTGGCTTAAAACCTTCAAGGTAGAACCGAAGATGATCGAAGGGCAGCACACTGAGTGCGGAGGTGCAACTATAAGCAAGATTGCCAATGCCCCATGGCCCGAGGGCTCTTTTCAAGAGGAGTTCGGATTATGGCAACGGGAGTGGTTCTACATCATAGCCCCCAGGGGCACCACATGGGTGACGCCTCCTACTTTTCGCTCGGGTCCCCCACCACGGCTAGTGTCATGGGTCAATAAAGGACTCAACTGGGGGCTGTCCAAGGATGTGCCTTTGCTGCAGGGCCGTATTCAAGATATCCGAGAGAGAGACATCAATTTGGCCGTAGCGGCGCAGGTTATGCTGATTCGCTGCATACTGCACTGCAAACGCTGCCCCCTCCACCTGTGGGAATTTAATCCGGAAGGGCCACGAGCTCTCCAACACTTTATGGGCATGACGCCGTGGATATGTACAAATTGTTCTTCGGATCACAAGCAAGGTGTCCGGACTTGTCTGAGGACGCAGGCCTGAGCTGCAATTGCCCGGATACTCAAGTAAGTAGCCCCATACCGGGACACGCCATCCGTATATTTATCATAAAACCGCCCTTAAAAGAGCTATCCTTTAAACAAGAGTGGATAGCGGAAGCAAGGCTTATCATGTGTTCGGCCCCCTCCCTGAGACCACGCCGGATCCCGTGTTGACCAGGATGCGGGAGATTGCGCCTTTTGAAGAAGGCGAAGAGGGGAACAAGGAAGCTACCGCCTCCGTGAAGGAGGCTGACAGGAAGGGAGGAATCGAGAACTCCTCTATCCAGGGAAAGAAGAGGAACACCTCTGAAAACCCGGAGGCGATCGCCTCAAAGTGGGGGAAGAAATCTTCATCAGAGGGTCCGGCGTCAGAGAGTGCTCCGGCCGCATTGTGCCCCCAAGGGGATCAGCTCTCCAACGAGCCGTAAGTAAAGAGGAGGGTTTTAAAATGAGTGATATCCCCATTTTCTTTCTGAGGAAGATAACCAAAATTTTACCTTGCAGTTCGGATCTCAACCCTTCTCAGCAGAGCTCATCTTTTGGGGATCTCCATCCAGAGATGATGGAGAGCGAAACGCCTCCCCCAGTTGTACCATCTTGCGAGGCTGGCGACCCCGACGTGTCGTCTCGGAGGATTTCTCCAAATCCAGACTTTGAAAAAGGTCGTCGGACTAGTCTGGCACCTTTAGGTGCACCGTCGAGGGGCTGCAGGATCTGCTCGGGCGAGCGTCTATCTCAGAAGAACATCGTGTGTTGATGAACACGGTGATTAGAAGGATTTCATCCGCGGAAAGCGGATTGTACGAGGCCGCCAGGAGTTTACTGACAGGTTTTGAGGTACGCGAAAAGATGTACCTTTTGACAGAGCCGCATATATAAAATTTGCCCTGTATAAATAGTAGCCCCTGAGACTCTGTGTGTTGTCAAAAATAACGGTGCACAGAGGATCATAATCCCAGGTATAATATGTCGCCTTTCCTATGTAGGTGGCGAGGCGTTCGGTGGCTAGCCGGACTGATGAATCTGTCGTGCTAAAGCGGCCACACTTGACATAGCAGATGCCGACATCGCGCTTGTAAATAAGCGGCTAGACGAGGCACAAGGTATGTAATGTCTCCAAAGACATCTGATGAGAGGAGCTTGATGCTCGTGCCTTATAACATATGTGCTTAATGCAGATGGTGCCGATGCCGTGGAGAACCTTCGGGCGGAACTTGCCCGAGCCAAGGAGCAAGCGAGGAAGAGTGATGCGGCTGCCATTAAAGCGGCGGAAGAGCTAAAAGCCGAACAGGCTGCTCACTGCTAGAGCAAGAAAGAAATGGCCAAGATGGCTATAAAATTGAAGGATGCTACCGACCGTTGTAAGCTTCGTGAAGAAGAAGATAGGGTGGCACAGAAGGACCTAGAAAAGGTCACTGTCGAGGCCAAGGACACTCGCTCTGCAATGAGAGCTATGAAGGAGGAGCTACGTCAGGCCGGAGATATCGCGGCTGGAAAGCCCTATATGCTGCGGGTGAAGTTCGGGCATCCTAAGTATCCTCCGTTGGACCGGAAATGGAGTGCGGCGAACACTTATCTGGATTTGGCGGCAAGTGCCGCGGACGCGACCGAACACTTCCGGGGTCTGGATGACCATAAATTGGAAGAACTATTTTGGTCGCAGTTCCATAATCCAGAGCGCCCACTTTCGGTGTCCGACCATTTGGCCGCTTGGGCGGAGCTGAACAGGTTGTCCGGACTCGCTATGAGGTACGTCGCGAGTCGTCTGTGGCCAGAAGTGTTGGGGAACGTTGCAGAAAATTAAAAAATTTCCTACGGTTTCACCAAGATCCATCTATGAGTTCATCTAAGCAACGAGTCATGGGAGAGAGATTGCATCTACATACCACTTTGTAGATCGCGTGCAGAAGCGTTCAAAAGAACAGGGTTGAAGTAGTCGTTCTCGTCGTGATCCTATCACCGGAGATCCTAGTGCCGAACGGACGGCACCTCCGCGTTCAACACACGTACGGAGCGGATGACGTCTCCTCCTTCTTGATCCAGCAAGGGGGAAGGAGAGGTTGATGATGATCCAGCAGCACAACGGCGTGGTGGTGGATGCAGCAGAACTCCGGCAGGGCTTCACCAAGCTGCTGCGGGAGGAGGACGAGGTGTAGCAGGGAGAGGGAGGCGCCAAGACTTGAGGTCCGCTGCCCTCCCCCTTGCCCTCCTTTATATAGGCCCCCAAGGGGGGGGCGCCGGCCCTGGGAGATCAATATCCCAAGGGGGGCGGCGGCCAAGGGGGGTGGAGTGCCCCCCC
>NC_041385.1:106737235-106753390 GCF_002162155.2 Triticum dicoccoides
CCCAGGGTTTCCAACCCTAGGCGCAGGGGGGGCAAGGGGGGCGCACCAGCCCACTAGGGGCTGGTTCCCCTCCCACTTCAGCCCACGGGGCCCTCCGGGATAGGTGGCCCCACCCGGTGGACCCCCGGGACCCTTCCGGTGGTCCCGGTACAATACCGGGTGGCCCCGAAACTTTCCCAATGGCCGGAACAGCACTTCCTATATAGTTTTCTTTACCTCCGGACCATTCTGGAACTCCTCGTGACGTCCGGGATCTCATCCGGGACTCCGAACAACATTCGGTTTGCTGCATACTCATATTCATACAACCCTAGCGTCACCGAACCTTAAGTGTGTAGACCCTACGGGTTCGGGAGACATGCAGACATGACCGAGACGGCTCTCCGGTCAATAACCAACAGCGGGATCTGGATACCCATGTTGGCTCCCACATACTCCTCGAGGATCTCATCGGATGAACCACGATGTCGGGGGTTCAAGCAACCCCGTATACTATTCCCTTTGTCAGACGGTATGTTACTTGCCCGAGACTCGATCGTCGGTATCCCAATACCTCGTTCAGTCTCGTTACCGGCAAGTCACTTTACTCGTACCGTAATGCATGATCCCGTGACCAGACACTTGGTCACCTTGAGCTCATTATGATGATGCACTACCGAGTGGGCCCAGTGATACCTCTCCGTAACACGGAGTGACAAATCCCAGTCTCGATCCGTGTCAACCCAACAGTCACTTTCGAAGATACCTGTAGTGCACCTTTATAGTCACCCAGTTACGTTGTGACGTTTGGTACACCCAAAGCACTCCTACGGTATCCGGGAGTTACACGATCTCATGGTCTAAGGAAGAGATACTTGACATTGGAAAAGCTCTAGCAAAATGAACTACACGATCTTTGTGCTATGCTTAGGATTGGGTCTTGTCCATCACATCATTCTCCTAATGATGTGATCCCGTTGTCAATGACATCTAATGTCCATAGTCAGGAAACCATGACTATCTGTTGACCAACGAGCTAGTCAACTAGAGGCTTACTAGGGACGTATTGTGGTCTATCTATTCACACGTGTATTACGATTTCCGGATAATACAATTATAGCATGAATAAAAGACAATTATCATGAACAAGGAAATATAATAATAATCCTTTTATTATTACCTCTAGGGCATATTTCCAACAGTCTCCCACGTGCACTAGAGTCAATAATCTAGTTACATTGTGATGAATCGAACACCCATAGAGTTCTGGTGTTGATCATGTTTTTCTCGTGAGAGAGGTTTAGTCAACGGATCTGCGACATTCAGATCTGTATGTACTTTGCAAATATCTATGTCTCCATCTTGAACATTTTCACGGATGGAGTTGAAGCGACGCTTGATGTGCCTGGTCTTCTTGTCAAACCTGAGCTCCTTGGCAAGGGCAATAGCTCCAATGTTGTCACAGAAGAGTTTGATCGGCCCCGACGCATTGGGTATGACTCCTAGGTCGGTGATGAACTCCTTCACCCAAATTGCTTCATGCGCTGCCTCTGAGGCTGCCATGTACTCTGCTTCACATGTAGATCCCGCCACGACGCTCTGCTTGCAGCTGCACCAGCTTACTGCTCCACCATTCAACATATACACGTATCCCGTTTGTGACTTAGAGTCATCCAGATCTGTGTCGAAGCTAGCATCAACGTAACCCTTTACGACGAGCTCTTCATCACCTCCATAAACGAGAAAATGTCCTTTGTCCTTTTCAGGTACTTCAGGATATTCTTGACCATTGTCCAGTGTTCCTTGCCAGGATTACTTTGGTACCTTCCTATCAAACTTACGGCAAGGTTTACATCAGGTCTGGTACACAGCATGGCATACATAATAGATCCTATGGCTCAGGCATAGGGGATGACACTCATCTCTTCTTTATCTTTTGCCGTGGTCAGGCATTGAGCCGAGCTCAATCTCACACCTTGCAGTACAGGCAAGAACCCTTTCTTGGACTGATCCATTTTGAACTTCTTCAAAATCTTATCAAGGTATGTGCTTTGTGAAAGACCTATGAGGCGTCTCGATCTATCCCTATAGATCTTGATGCCTAATATGTAAGTAGCTTCTCCAAGGTCCTTCATTGAAAAACACTTATTCAAGTAGGCCTTAATGATGTCTGAGGGAGTCCCGGATTAGGGGGTGTCCGGATAGCCGGGCTACCATCATCGGCCGAACTATCATCGGCCAAACTATCATCATCATCGACCGGACTCCGAGACTATGAAGATACAAGATTGAAGACTTCGTCCCGTGTCCGGATGGGACTTTCCTTGGCGTGGAAGGAAAGCTTGGCGATACGGATACGTAGATCTCCTACTATTGTAACCGACTCTATGTAACCCTAGCCCTCTCCGGTGTCTATATAAACCAGATGGCTCTAGTCCGTAGGACCCAACAACAACAACCATTACAATCATACCATATGCTAGCTTCTAGGGTTTAGCCTCCTTGATCTCGTGGTAGATCCACTCTTGTAAACATCCACAATATCAATATCAATCAAGCAGGACGTAGGGTTTTACCTCCATCAAGAGGGCCCGAACCTGGGTAAAACATCGTGTCCCTTGTCTCCTGTTACCATCCGCCTAGACGCACAGTTCGGGACCCCCTACCCGAGATCCGCCGGTTTTGACACCGACATTGGTGCTTTCATTGAGAGTTCCTCTGTGTCGTCACCAATAGGCTTGATGGCCTCTTCAATCGACAATGACGTAGTCCTGGGTGAGACTTTTCTCCCCGGACAGATCTTCGTATTCGGCGGCTTCGCACTGCTGGCCATCTCACTTGGCCATCTGGAGCAGATCGAAAGCTACGCCCCTGGCCGTCAGGTCAGGTTTGGAAGCCTAAACTTCACGGCTGATATCCGCGGGGACTTGATCTTCGATGGATCTGAGCCACAGCCGAGCGTGCCGCGCTGTCACGATGGGCACGACCTAACTCTGCCGCTGGACAGCACCTTGGAGGCCGCACACGAATCCGCTCCGACCCATAGTCCGGAGCCGATCGCACGGATCGAGGACGGATGGCTGGACACCGCCTCGGGAGCTGTAAATTCCACGGTGATGGAGCCGAACACTTACCTTGTCCCGCATAAAGCCCATGACTCCGAGGTGTCGGACCCCCTGCCGGACTCCGAACCTCCTGCGCCCCTGCCAGTCGAATCCGATTGGGCGCCGATCATGGAATTCACCGCTGCGGACACCTTTCAGCACTCACCCTTCAGCGATATCTTAAATTCGCGGAAGCATCTCTCACTATCCGGAGAGCCCTGGCCGAATTATGGCCAGGATGGTCGGGACGCGGACAATGAAGAAATTCAGAGCCCACCCACCACCCACTTCGTAGCCACCGTCGACGATCTAACCGACGTGCTAAACTACGACTCCGAAGACATCAACGGTATGGACGATGATGCCGGAGACAATCAAGAACCAGCGCCTACAGGGCACTGGAAGGCCACCTCGTCACATGACATACATATGGTGGACACCCCAAAGGGAAGCGATAACGAGGAACAACGGGACGCGGCAGAGGATAATCCCGCCGATAAACAACCAAAACGGCGACATAGATGCCGCCCTAAGTCCCGCCTCGATCAAAGCAGCATTCCTAACGACCCAGCGATAGAGCAGGGCAAACCAGCGGACGACGAACATACAACCAAGCAACCATCCGAACAAGACGAACCGAATAATCAACCACTTCACGGAGCAATCAACAGTCCGGACACAACACCGGAGCATAAGAACCTTCACAAAAGACTCGTCGCCACTGCAAGAAGTTTGAAGAAGGAAAAACGGAAGCTCAAAAAAGCGGAAGACATACTCAGAACAAAGTGGAGCAAAGTACTCAAGACCGCAGACAAATATGGCAATGGCCATCAAACAAAGAGCTACCCGAAGCGCAAGTTGCTGCCAGAATTTGACGAGGAAGCCATAGAACCCTCACACTCAAAAAATAAAGAGGCCGCCTGGCTGGATAGACGGCCAGATGACAGGCCAAAAGCGACAAGCGGCGCCGCACACAAGCCGACTTATGATCCTGAGAAAACGGACGGCCCAACTAGGTCCATCTACAGGCCAAAAAAGAGGGCCCCAGGAAGTAACACAACACGACAAGTGTTCGAAGACAGCGGCACACCCAAATACAGGGGCGCCGCACACCCGCTATGTTTTACCGATGAGGTGCTGGATCATGAATTTCCAGCAGGGTTCAAACCCATAAACATAGAGGCATACGACTGCACAACAGACCCCGGAGTCTGGATAGAAGATTACATACTACACATACACATGGCTAGAGGAGATGATCTCCACGCCATAAAATACCTACCCCTCAAGCTCAAAGGGCCAGCTCGTCATTGGCTCAAAAGCCTCCCAGAAAACACTGTTGGAAGTTGGGAAGAGCTTGAGGACGTGTTTAGAGCAAATTTTCAAGGGACTTATGTCCGCCCTCCGGATGCAGACGATCTGAGTCATATAACCCAACAGCCCGGAGAGTCAGCGCGCAAATTCTGGAACAGGTTCCTTACCAAAAAGAACCAAATAGTCGACTGTCTGGACGCGGAAGCCTTAGCAGCTTTTAAACACAACGTCCGAGATGAATGGCTCGCCAGACACCTCGGCCAAGAGAAGCCAAGAACAATGGCCGCGCTAACAAGCCTCATGACGCGCTTTTGCGCAGGAGAAGACAGGTGGCTAGAAAGATGCAGCACCAGCGACCCGAGTACATCCGAGATCAGAGATGGAAACGGAAAATCACGGCACAGGAAAGATCAGCGCCGGAATAAAGAAAAAAGCCCAAAGGGCACGGCGGTCAATGCCGGATTCAAAAGCTCGCGGCCAAACAATAAAACACTGCCTCTTAAGGACAACAGCGACGAGCTATCAAATTTAAACAAAATCTTAGATCGGATATGTCAAATCCACAGTACCTCCGGAAGGCCTGCAAACCATACCAACCGAAATTGTTGGGTTTTTAAACAGTCCGACAGACTCAACGCCGGACACAAGGGGCTCGATGCGCCAAGCGAGGACGATGACGAACCCCACCAGCAGAGCACCGGAAGTCAAAAGACTTTCCCACAAGAAGTCAAAACAGTAAACTCGCTTCATGCGATAGTACGGAAAACCAACACGGCACTCGCTAAGACAAGTGTTGCACGGTCCACCCCAGCGGAACACCGAGATTGGATGTCAAAACCAATCACTTTCGACCATGTGTATTAGTCCAGAAGTATCCGGAACGCAGGATAGACTGCCCTGATATTGGATCCCATAATAGACGGACTGCAATTCACGCAGGTTTTGATGGATGGCGGCAGTAACTCAAACCTGCTATATCCGGACACAATCCGCAAGTTGGGATAGACCCTACTACAATTCGGCATAGCCGCACTTCCTTCAAAGGAGTGGCGCCAGGCCCTTACGCCAGGTGCGCAGGTTCATTATTACTAGAAGTTGTGTTTGGGTCACCTGACAACTTCCGACGAGAAAAGCTAACCTTTCATGTCGCCCCATTTAAAAGTACCTATCAAGCATCACTGGGACGGGAAGCTTTCGTCCGCTTCAATGCAATACCACATTACGCGTCTCTTACGCTTAAAATGCCCGGTCCACGTGGCACCATTTCATTAAAAGGTCGCCTGAGACCCCGGACACGGCTGGACGAGTCCAGAACAAATAAGCTAGGGGCTACCTAGCCGCACACCCCTTCACAAGGGTTTGTACATATAAGCCATAATGAGCTAGCATAGGCTCAACTTTATTAATCTATATTTCAATTTTTTATGCACTTTCTCGCACGATTTCTTTTCAAACTAAGTTCCTCTCTTTTTACAGATGAACAGCATGCACACCCGTCCAGGATACGGTACAACGGAGACACAGGCGCAGACGTGCAGTAGGGACCCGTTGCAAGGACTCTTTTCAGACTAAGACCCTACGTAAACCTTTCTTACTGTCTCTTGTTGCTATAATCCCCTAGTTTCTCATTATAACCAGAGTGGAGACTGGCATTTTGGCATCGGCCACGCCAGAAGAACTTGCTTGTACCTGGACACAAGGGGCTTAGGGCATTGTTTTGCCCGCTATTGTAAAGACCGAACACCTTCGGGAGTGTTCGGCGTCTCGAGTTAGGCCTTATATGCATCAGCTCCGAATCATGTCTTTGGTCAAATGTTGGGTTTGCTCGGCTCCTGTGTTTTGCTACCTTACGTTCCGTATCACCGGCTAACGCGGCACCAGGAGAACTATTGCGATTGTGCCCCAGTTCGGCTGGGCGAGCACCTCAGTAGAGAAAGCCGAAAACTGACTGTCATGATACAGCGAGAGACTGGTCAACCACTTGATCGACCATGGGAATGTTTAGAATTCCTCCGCTTTGACGAAGGGCCGTTTCCCGGTCAGGCACATACGCGCCCCAAATTCGGAGAGTGCGGTGCCCCTAGGGGCTATGTCGTAGCCCCACCCTCGAACTCCATGGCTAAGTGAAAGTGATAAAGCATTATAGTCCGGTTGCCTCGTTTGCTATGCTACCACCTCCTTTACAGGACCGAGACATCGGATTAAGTGTGAAAACGCACTTTTTTTTGCAAACACCCCCGCACCTTGTGCGTGGGGGCTGAAGCTGACGACTGCCATCTTTTAGGTTATACACACGTATACATGAACGGCCGCATAGGAGATATTCTATTACTTGAACGCACAAGTATAAAAGGCGCTTACATCATAAATATTGTTTTACATCATAAAAACGTTCATTCGAACGTAACATTTTTTGAGCACTGCGACTCTATTACACGAGCACCATGCAGCACTTCACCAAAATAGTGCTCGGCGGGTAACCGGTTATCGTCCGAACCCGGGGTCGCAACAGCGGTGGCATCCATCTCTGTCCAATGTGTCTTCACACGGGCGAGTGCCATCCGTGCACCCTCTATGAAGGCCGACCGCTTCATCGCCTTGATATGCGGCACCGCCCCAAGAAATTGCTGCAATAAGCCAAAGTAACTCTTCGGCTCGGGCCTATCCGGCCAGACATGGGTCACTATATCTGTCATAGCAAGCCCGGACAACCTATTTAGCTCAGCCCGCTCGGCCAAACGGTCGGTCAACGGAAGTGAACACTCCGGACTATGGAATTGAGACCAAAACAGCTCTTCCATCTTGTGATCCTTCTGGCTTCGAAAATGCACAACGGCATCCGCCGCACTCGCTGCTAAGTCCATATAAGGGTCCTCTGGACCCCACAGTTGGCCCAGCTGAGCATACTTTGGATCCGTAAACCTTCGGCGCAGCAGAAAAGGCTTGCCAGCTACAATATCCCCGGCCTGGCGCAGCTCTTCCTTTATAGCCCGCATTGCAGAGCAGGCATCCTTGGCTTCGGCGGTGGCCTTCCCCAGGTCTTCTTGCCCCGCTAGGCGCTCCTTCCTAAGAGCCTCATTGCGGTCGGTAGCATCTTTTAACTTCACGGCCATTTCGGCCATCTCTTCCCTGCTCCGGCAGTGTGCGACCCTTTCGGCCGCTAACTCCTCGGCCGCCCTCGAGGCCGCCGCATTACTCCTTCTGGCCTGCTCCTTGGCTTGAGCAAGTTCGGTCCGAAGGCTCTCCACAGCAGCGGCACTATCTGCATTTCACACACATGTTGTAAGGAGATGGCTTCGGCTCCCTTACCAAGTGACCGCACAGAAACACTTACCTTGCGACTCATCTAGTCGCCTGTTGACCAGCGTGATGTCCGCATCCGCAACAGCGAGTTGCCGCTTTAGTTCAGCAACTCCATCAGTCCGGCTGGCCCCCGGACGACCCGCCACCTGCATCGGCATGGCGGAAATTTAAACCTGCGATTTTGATCCTCGGCACGCTGTCGATTTCGACAACCTACCGAGTCTCAGGGGCTACTATCTATACAGGGTGCATTCTATATGCAAAACTGTTAAAAGGTGTGTCATTTTTACGTACCACAAACCCCGCCAGCAAACTCCTGACGGCATAATGCAACCCGCCTTCGGCGGACGAAATCCTTTCAATCACCATGCTCATCAATGTGTGGTGATCTTCTGAGATAGACGCCTTCTCAAGCAGATCCTTCAACCGTACACCAGTTGGCGCCGAACTATCCGGCTTTGCCAAACCAGGGGCTCCCTCCGTGACAACACTTCAGGCTCGTCCGCCCTATCCAACGGCGCCCCGGACGGAGGCGTCTCGCTCTCCATCATCTCCGGACAAAGGTCCCCTGAAGACGAGCTCATTTGCGAAGGACGGAGATCCGAACTACAAGGTAAAAACTTTAGTTATCCTCAGAAGCACAAATAGGGATGTCCCTTATTATAAAACTCCTTTCTTTCTACTTACGGCTCGTTGGAGGGCCGATTCTTTAAGGGAGATTGTGTGGCCGGGGCCTCCCCGGACGCAGGACCCTCTGGCGAAGATTTCTTCCCCCGTTTAGGGGCTTTTGCCCCCGGGTCCTCGGAGGCAGTCCTCTTCTCCCCTTGGAGGAAGGGATTCTCGATCCCCCCTCTTTCAAGAGCCTCCTTAGGCGAGGCAGTAGCTTTCCTGCTTTCCCCTTCACCTTCCTCTGGAGGCGCAACCTCAAGCATCCGGACCAGCACGGAATCCGGCGCGGTCTCGGGGAGGGGGGCCGGACACCATATCAATTTTGCTTCCGCTATCCACTCCTGTTTAGAAAGAAGTTGGTCATAAGGCGAATCATCAAAAGGCAAACAAACGGTATGTCCGGACTTGGAACTACTTACTTGAGTATCTAGGCAATTGCAGCTTAGGCCAGCATCCTCGGTCAATTCCGGACGCGCCTCTTGCGATCCGAAGAATAATTTGTACATCTCTCGGGGTGTCATACCCATGAAGTGTTGAACAATCCGTGGGCCCTCCGGATTGAACTCCCACATCCGGAGAGGGCGGCGTTTGCAGGGCGGGAGACGCCTAATCAGCATAACCTGCATTACCACCACCATATCAACCTCCCTCGTTTGGAGATCTCGAATCCGGCCCTGCAGTAGGGGCACGTCCTTTGACGGCCCCCAGTTGAGCCCTTGGTTGATCCACGACATCAACCGTCGTGGAGGTCCCGGGCGGAATAAGGGCGGTGGCTCTTGTCTGCGGCCCCTCGGAACGGTAATGTAGAACCACTCTTGCTGCCACGGGCCGAGCTCCTCTTGGAAGGAGCCAGCGGGCCACGGGGCATCGGCCCTCCTACTTATGGCCGCCCCGCCGCACTCCGCTTGACGTCCCCCGATCATCTTCGGCGCCACATTGAAGGTCTTCAGCCACAGGCCGAAGTGAGGGGTGACGCGGAGGAAGGCTTCGCAGACGACAATAAATGCGGAAATATGGAGGATGGACTCCGGAGCCAAATCGTGGAATTCCAACCCATAGTAAAACATGAGCCCTCTTACAAAAGGATCCATCGGGAAGCCTAAACCCCGACGGAGGTGGGATACAAAAACGACATACTCGCCAGGCTCGGGGGTGGGGATGGCCTGCCCTTCGGCAGGCAACCTGTGTGAAATCTCATAAGCCAGGTACTTGGCCTCCCGCAGCTTTAGCACGTCCTCCTCCGTGACGGAGGAGGGCATCCACTGGCTCTGGAGGTCGGAACCGGACATCGTTGAAAGTCCGAAGCGCTCGAATCTGGAGCTCTAGGTGCTGGAACTTGGAGCGGGGAGAGGATTCGATGGAGGATTGAAGAAAAGAAATGAGCCTTGGTCCCGTTATAAAGAGGGAGAATACCGAGAGCCGTCTCCGTGACTGTTTGGGACTTGCCTTCGATAGAGGGGGCGTGCCAACGGGCGCGGTTGGGTTACCCACGTCCGTATTGATGATAATCCCGGATTAAGGGGGACAAGACGTGCCAAGGAAACCGCTTCGCTAAATGCACTGAGGTGGTAGAGTAAAAAACGATTCAAGTAATGGCCTGGTAGTGGCGTGACGTCATGCCGCAGAAAACATCAGCAGATTGAACTTGTGTATATATTATTCTCTCTACGGTGGAATGTGGAATTTATTTTGCAGAGCCGGACACTATCCTGGTGTTCACAATCTTCTATCATTCGGAGGAGGAACCCTCCTTGCAATGCCAAGCAATATTCGCGCCGGACTTATCGTCATTGAAGCCTGGTTCAGGGGCTACTGAGGGAGTCCCGGATTAGGGGGTGTCCGGATAGCCGGGCTACCATCATCGGCCGAACTATCATTGGCCGGACTATCATCATCATTGACCGGACTCCAAGACTATGAAGATACAAGATTGAAGACTTTGTCCCGTGTCCGGATGGGACTTTCCTTGGCGTGGAAGGCAAGCTTGGCGATGCGGATACGTAGATCTCCTACTATTGTAACCGACTCTATGTAACCCTAGCCCTCTCCGGTGTCTATATAAACCAGATGGCTCTAGTCCGTAGGACCCAACAACAACAACCATTACAATCATACCATAGGCTAGCTTCTAGGGTTTAGCCTCCTTGATCTCGTGGTAGATCCACTCTTGTAAACATCCACAATATCAATATCAATCAAGCAGGACGTAGGGTTTTACCTCCATCAAGAGGGCCCGAACCTGGATAAAACATCGTGTCCCTTGTCTCCTGTTACCATCCGCCTAGACGCACAGTTCGGGACCCCCTACCCGAGATCCGCCGGTTTTGACACCGACAATGTCCAAGAATTCAATATCATTTCCCATCAAAAGTATGTCATCTACATATAATTTGAGAAATGCTACAGAGCTCCCACTCACTTTCTTGTAAACGCAGGCTTCTCCATAAGTCTGCATAAACCCAAACGCTTTGATCATCTCATCAAAGCGAATGTTCCAACTCCGAGGTGCTTGCACCAGCCCATAAAGGGATTGCTGTAGCTTGCACACTTTGTTAGCATTCTTAGGATCGACAAAACCTTCCGGCTGCATCATATACAGCTCTTCCTTAAGATAACCGTTAAGGAATGCCGTTTTGACGTCCATCTGCCATATCTCATAATCATAGTATGCGGCAATTGCTAACATAATTCGAACTTAAGCTTCGCTACGGGAGAGAAAGTCTCATCGTAGTCAATCCCTTGAACTTGCCGATAACCCTTAGCGACAAGTCGAGCTTTATAGATGGTGACATTACCATCTGCGTCCGTCTTCTTCTTAAAGATCCATTTGTTTTCTATCGCTCGCCGATCATCGGGCAAGTCAGTCAAAGTCCATACTTTGTTTTCATACATGGATTCTATCTCGAATTGCATGGCTTCTAGCCATTTGTTGGAATCTAGGCCCGCCATCGCTTCTTCATAGTTCGAAGGTTCACCGTTGTCTAACAACATGATTTCCAGGACAGGGTTGCCATACCACTCTGGTGTGGAACGTGTCCTTGTGGACCTACGAAGTTCAGTAGCAACTTGATCAGAAGTACCTTGATCATCATCATTAATTTCCTCTCTAGTCGGTGTAGGCACCACAGGAATGTTTTCCTGAGCTGCACTACTTTCCGGTTCAAGAGGTAGTACTTCATCGAGTTCTACTTTCCTCCCACTTACTCCTTTCGAGAGAAACTCTTTTTCCAGAAAGGATCCGTTCTTGGCAATCAAGATCTTGCCCTCGGATCTTAAGTAGAAGGTATACCCAATGGTTTCCTTAGGGTATCCTATGAAGACGCATTTTTCCGACTTGGGTTCGAGCTTTTCAGGTTGAAGTTTCTTGACATAAGCATCGCATCCCCAAACTTTTAGAAACGACAGTTTAGGTTTCTTCCCAAACCATAATTCATAAGGTGTCGTCTCAACGGATTTAGACGGTGCCCTATTTAAAGTGAATGTAGCTGTCTCTAGAGCGTATCCCCAAAATGATAGCGGTAAATCGGTAAGAGACATCATAGATCGCACCATATCCAATAGAGTGTGATTACGATGTTCGGACACACCGTTACGCTGAGGTGTTCCTGGCGGCGTGAGTTGTGAAACGATTCCACATTTTCTTAAGTGTGTACCAAATTCGTGACTTAAATATTCTCCTCCACGATCCGATCGTAAGAACTTTATCTTTCGGTCACGTTGATTCTCTACTTCATTCTAAAATTCCTTGAACTTTTCAAAGGTCTCAGACTTGTGTTTCATCAAGTAGACATGCCCATATCTACTCAAGTCATCAGTGAGAGTGAGAACATAACGATATCCTCCACGAGCCTCAACGCTCATTGGACCGCACACATCGGTATGTATGATTTCCAACAAGTTGGTTGCTCGCTCCATTGTTCTGGAGAACGGAGTCTTGGTCATTTTGCCCATGAGGCATGGTTCGCATGTGTCAAATGATTCATAATCGAGAGACTCTAAAAGTCCATCAGCATGGAGCTTCTTCATGCGCTTAACACCAATGTGACCAAGGCGGCAGTGCCACAAGTATGTGGGACTATCGTTATCAACTTTACATATTTTGGTATTCACACTATGAATATGTGTAACATTACGTCCGAGATTCATTAAGAATAAACCATTGACCATCGCGGCATGACCATAAAACACATCTCTAGAACAACCATTATTCTCGGATTTAAATGAGTAGCCATCTCGTATCAAACGAGATCCAGATACAATGTTCATGCTCAAACTTGGCACTAAATAACAATTATTGAGGTTTAAAACTAATCCCATAGGTAAATGTAGAGGTAGCGTGCCGACGGCGATCACATCGACCTTGGAACCATTCCTGACGCGCATCGTCACCTCATCATTCGCCAGTCTCCGCTTATTCCGCAGCTCCTGCTGTGAGTTACAAATGTGAGCAACGGCACCGGTATCAAATACCCAGGAGTTACTACGAGTACTGGTAAGGTACACATCAATTACATGTATATCAAATATACCTTTAGTGTTGCCGGCCTTCTTGTCCGCTAAGTATTTGGGGCAGTTCCGCTTCCAGTGACCCTTCCCCTTGCAATAAAAGCACTCAGTCTCAGGCTTGGGTCCATTCTTTGACTTTTTCCCGGCAACTGGCTTACCGGGCGCGGTAACATCTTTGCCATCCTTCTTGAAGTTCTTCTTACCCTTGCCCTTCTTGAACTTAGTGGTCTTATTGACCATCAACACTTGATGTTCTTTCTTGATTTCAACCTCTGCTGACTTCAGCATTGAGAATACTTCAGGAATGGTCTTCACCATCCCCTGCATATTGTAGTTCAACACAAAGCTCTTGTAGCTAGGTGGGAGCGACTGAAGGATTCTGTCAATGACCGCCTCGTCCGGGAGGTTGATCTCCAGCTGGGACAGGCGGTTGTGCAACCCAGACATTTTGAGTATGTGCTCACTGATAGAACTGTGTTCCTCCATCTTACAACTATAGAACTTGTCGGAGACTTCATATCTCTCGACCCGGGCATGAGCTTGGAAAACCATTTCAGCTCCTCGAACATCTCATATGCTCCGTGCTTCTCAAAATGCTTTTGGAGCCCCGGTTCTAAGCTGTAAAGCATGCCGCACTGAACGAGGGAGTAATCATCAGCACGTGATTGCCAAGTGTTCATAACGTCTTGGTTCTCTGGGATGGGTGCTTCACCTAGCGGTGCATCCAGGACATAATCTTTCTTGGCTGCTATGAGGATGATCCTCAGGTTCCGGACCCAGTCCGAATAGTTGCTGCCATCATCTTTCAGCTTGGTTTTCTCTAGGAACGCGTTGAAGTTCACGTTGACATGAGTGTTGGCCATTTGATCTACAAGACATATTTTGCAAAAGTTTTAGACTAAGTTCATGATAATTAAGTTCATCTAATCAAATTATTTAATGAACTCCCACTTAGATTAGACATCCCTCTAGTCATCTAAGTGTTACACGATCCGAGTGGACTAGGCCGTGTCCGATCATCACGTGAGACGGACTAGTCATATCGGTGAACATCTCCATGTTGATCGTATCTTCCATATGACTCATGTTCGACCTTTCGGTCTCTGTGTTCCGAGGCCATGTCTGTACATGCTAGGCTCGTCAAGTTAACCCTAAGTGTTCTGCATGTGTAAATCTGTCTTACACCCGTTGTATGTGAACGTAAGGATCTATCACACCCGATCATCACGTGGTTCTTCGAAACGACGACCTTTAGCAACGGTGCACAGTTAGGGGGAACACTTTCTTGAAATTATTATAAGGGATCATCTTATTTACTACCGCCGTTCTAAGTAAACAAGATGCATAAAACATAATAAACATCACATGCAATTATATAGTAGTGACATGATATGGCCAATATCATATAGCTCCTTCGATCTCCATCTTCGGGGCTCCATGATCATCTTCGTCACCGGCATGACACCATGATCTCCATCATCATGATCTCCATCATTGTGTCTTCATGAAGTTGTCACGCCAACGACTACTTCTACTTCTATGGCTAACGCGTTTAGCAATAAAGTAAAGTAATTTACATGGCGTTCTTCAATGACACGCAGGTCATACAAAAAATAAAGACAACTCCTATGGCTCCTGCCGGTTGTCATACTCATCGACATGCAAGTCGTGATTCCTATTACAAGAACATGATCTCATACATCACAATATATCATTCATCATTCATCACAACTTTTGGCCATATCACATCACATGACAATTGCTGCAAAAACAAGTTAGACGTCCTCTAATTGTTGTTGCATCTTTTAGGTGGCTGCAATTGGGTTCTAGCAAGAACGTTTTCTTACCTACGAATAACCACAACGTGATTTTGTCAACTTCTATTTACCCTTCATAAGGACCCTTTTCATCTAATCCGCTCCAACTAAAGTAGGAGAGACAGACACCTGCTAGCCACCTTATGCAACTAGTGCATGTCAGTCGGTGGAACCTGTCTCACGTAAGCGTACGTGTAAGGTCGGTCCGGGCCGCTTCATCCCACAATACCGCTAAAGCAAGAAAAGACTAGTAGCGGCAAGCAAGTTGACAAGATCTACGCCCACAACAAAATTGTGTTCTACTCGTGCAATAGAGAACTACGCATAGACCTAGCTCATGATGCCACTGTTGGGGAACGTTGCAGAAAATTAAAAAATTTCCTACGGTTTCACCAAGATCCATCTATGAGTTCATCTAAGCAACGAGTCATGGGAGAGAGATTGCATCTACATACCACCTTGTCGATCGCGTGCGGAAGCGTTCAAAAGAACGGGGTTGAAGTAGTCGTTCTCGTCGTGATCCTATCACCGAAGATCCTAGCGCCGAATGGACGGCACCTCCATGTTCAACAAACGTACGGAGCAGATGACGTCTCCTCCTTCTTGATCCAGCAAGGGGGAAGGAGAGGTTGATGATGATCCAGCAGCACGACGGCGTGGTGGTGGATGCAGCAGAACTCCGGCAAGGCTTCGCCAAGCTGCTGCGGGAGGAGGACGAGGTGTAGCAGGGAGAGGGAGGCGCCAAGACTTGAGGTCCGCTGCCCTCCCCCTTGCCCTCCTTTATATAGGCCCCCAAGGGGGGGGGCGCCGGCCTTGGGAGATCAATCTCCCAAGGGGGGCGGCGGCCAAGGGGGGTGGAGTGCCCCCCAAGGCAAGTGGTGCCCCCCTCCACCTAGGGTTTCCAACCACTACTAGAAAAACCCCTACTAATGGCGCACCTAATATGGCCATTAATGGCGCATCTGTGGTGCGCCACTAACAGCACGCCATTAGTAATTTTTACTAATGGCGCACCAGTGGTGCGCCATTAGTATCTGGTATACTAATGGCGCACCACTGGTGTGCCATTAGTATAGGCCACGGTGCGCCATTAGTATGCCTCCCAGGGGCCAGGTGCTTTGGATACTAATGGCGCACCACAACTGGATGCGCCATTAGTAACCGCGGCATAATAATGGCGCACTTTCCTGTGATGCGCCATTAGTGATGCGCCATTTTGAATCTAGATCTGGATCGTGATTTTTTGCCCATTTTTTGCTCGTTTTTTTTGCTTGTTTCTTGGCACGACAATATTCTCAAATTTTGTTCCTGTTTTTGGATCTTGTTGCCATGGTCTTTTGCCGGAGAGGAGTTCGCCGGAGAGGAGGAGGAGGAGCTCACCGGAGAGGAGGGAGGAGGAGCTCACCGGAGAGGAGGGAGGAGGAGCTCACCGGAGAGGAGGGGATTTTTTGCCTCACCGGAGA
>NC_041385.1:106754518-106796621 GCF_002162155.2 Triticum dicoccoides
TTACTAATGGCGCACCATGGGTGTGGTGCGCCATTACTAGTTTAACTAGTAATGGCGCACCACACCCACGGTGCGCCATTAGTATGTTTGGACAGGCGCACTAGTTCCAAAAAAAAAATTTTGGTACTAATGGCGCACCGTAGGCAGGGTGCGCCATTAGTAGTTTCAACACTAATGGCGCATCAGAAGGTGGTGCGCCATTAGTATATACTAATGGCGCACCACATGTCTGGTGCGCCATTAGTGTCATTTCCATCTATAGCCCTTTTCCTAGTAGTGAACCCTAGGCGCAGGGGGGGCCAAGGGGGGCGCACCAGCCCACTAGGGGCTGGTTCCCCTCCCACTTCAGCCCACGGGGCCCTCCGGGATAGGTGGCCCCACCCGGTGGACCCCCGGGACCCTTCCGGTGGTCCCGGTACAATACCGGGTGACCTCGAAACTTTCCCGATGGCCGAAACAGCACTTCCTATATAGTTTTCTTTACCTCCGGACCATTCCGGAACTCCTCGTGACGTCTGGGATCTCATCCGGGACTCCGAACAACATTCGGTTTGCTGCATACTCATATTCATACAACCCTAGCGTCACCGAACCTTAAGTGTGTAGACCCTACGGGTTCGGGAGACATGCAGACATGACCGAGACGGCTCTCCGGTCAATAACCAACAGCGGGATCTGGATACCCATGTTGGCTCCCACATACTCCTCGATGATCTCATCGGATGAACCACGATGTCGAGGGTTCAAGCAACCCCGTATACTATTCCCTTTGTCAGACGGTATGTTACTTGCCCGAGACTCGATCGTCGGTATCCCAATACCTCGTTCAGTATCGTTACCGGCAAGTCACTTTACTCATACCGTAATGCATGATCCCGTGACCAGACACTTGGTCACCTTGAGCTCATTATGATGATGCACTACCGAGTGGGCCCAGTGATACCTCTTCGTAACACGGAGTGACAAATCCCAGTCTCGATCCATGTCAACCCAATAGTCACTTTCGAAGATACCTGTAGTGCACCTTTATAGTCACCCAGTTACGTTGTGACGTTTGGTACACCCAAAGCACTCCTACGGTATCCGGGAGTTACACGATCTCATGGTCTAAGGAAGAGATACTTGACATTGGAAAAGCTCTAGCAAAACGAACTACACGATCTTTGTGCTATGCTTAGGATTGGGTCTTGTCCATCACATCATTCTCCTAATGATGTGATCCCGTTGTCAACGACATCTAATGTCCATAGTCAGAAAACCATGACTATCTGTTGACCAACGAGCTAGTCAACTAGAGGCTTACTAGGGACGTATTGTGGTCTATGTATTCACACATGTATTACGATTTCCGGATAATACAATTATAGCATGAATAAAAGACAATTATCATGAACAAGGAAATATAATAATAATCCTTTTATTATTGCCTCTAGGGCATATTTCCAACAGGAAGAGCCAGAGCCGAAGAGTTATTTTAGCTTGGTGCAGCAGTCCCTTGGTTCGGTGCCGCATGTTGATGCAATGAAGAGGTCAGCGTTCATAGAGGGTGCACAGATGGCTCTTGCCCGTGTCAAGACATACTGGGCGGATATGAAGGCCAGTGTTGTTGCATCCCGGGATTCGGACGAAAGCCAAGTACCTGCCAAGCACTACTTTGAGGAAGTTCTTCAGGGCGCTCGTTTAATAGAGACGCAGTGCTTGAAGGATGTTGTGTTCGAATAACATGTGCTATTGTAAAACAATTTTTTGATAGGATGTAAAAACTTTTTATACTAGTGCTTTCAAGAATTATAATGCCTCATTTGCGGCCGTTAATGTATATGTGTATATAACCTGAAAGGTGGCAGTCGTTGGCTTCAGCCCCCACGCATATAATGCGGGGGTGTTCACAAAAGGCGCCTTTTCACACTTGATCCAACGTCTTGGTCCTATAAATGAGGTGATAGCGCAACGAACTAGGCAACCGGACTATAATGCTTTATCACTTTCACTTAGCCATAGGAGTTTGACAGTGGGGCTACTGAATAGCCCCTAGGGGCACCGCGCTCGCCCGAACTCGGGGCGCATGTGTGCCCGACCGGGAAACGGCCCTTCGTTAATGCGGGGGAATCCTAAAGATTCTGGCAAGTCATCGAGTGGTTGACCAGTCTCTCGCTAGATCATGACAGTCAGTTTTCGGCTTTCTCTATTGAGGTGCTCGCCTGGCTGAACCGGGGCACAATCGCAGTAGTTCTCCTGGTGCCGCCTTAGCCGATAGAGCGGAATGTAAGGCAGCAAAACACAGGAGCCGGGCAAACCCAACATTTGACCAAAGACATGATTCGGAGCTGATGCATATAAGGCCAAACTCGCGACGCCGAACACTCCCTAAGGTATTCGGTCTTTATGAAGACAGGCCGAACAAAAGCCCTTGGTAAAAAATCCCCTGGTGTCCAGGTGCGCGCAAAATTCTGGCGTGGCCACATGGCAAGACGCCAGCCTCCTCCTCGGTTATAGCAGAAACCGGGGGATGTTATCAACAAGAGACAGTAAAAAAGGTTTACGCAGGGTCTTAATCTGAAAAGAATCCTTGAAACGGGTCCCTGCTGCACGTCTGCGCCTGTGTCTCCATTGTGCCATATCCTGGATGGGTGTAGCACGGCGTTCGTCTGCAAAAGAGAGGAACTTAGTGGAAAATCAATCATGTGAGAAATCTATGTTAAAATAAATAAAGCATAATACAAAAACATGGGTAGGATTGAGCTTTATTGTCGCGCGAAGCCCCCTGTACAGGGTTATGCGGCTATGAAGCCTTTGCATGTTTACGCCGGATTCGTCGAGCCATGTCCGGGGTCTTTTAACGACCTTTGTAGGTGCTCTAAGTAGTACAGCTGGGTAAGTGTGCGGCTGTCGAGGCAGTCGCACCATCCTACATGCTCGGGGAACACTTGATATTTCCCTTTAATGAGATGATGCCTCGTGGACCGGGCATTTTGAGTGTAAGGGATGCATAATGCGGTATTGCGTTCAAGCGGGCGAAAGCTTCGCGTCCCAGTAGCGCTTGATAGCGACTTATGAACGGGGCGATGTGGAAGGTTAGCATTTCGCTTCGGAAGTTGTCGGGGGGGCCGAACATAACTCCTAACGAGAGGGAACCCATACAATGGGTATCTGGGCCTGGCGTGACCCCTTTAAAGGAAGTGTTGCCATGGCGGATTATTGCTGGGTCTAAACCCATTTTGCGGATTGTGTCCTGATATAGTAGGTTTAGGTCACTGTCGCCGTCCATTAGGACTTGTGTAAAGTGGAGTCCGTCAATTATCGGATCTAAGACCAAGGTAGTCCGACCTGCGTTCTGGATACCTCTAGAGTAATCCTGATGGTCAAAGGTGATTGGTTGTAACAACCAGTGGCTGGATTCCTCTGGGACAGGCCATATGACGCGTGTCTCCGTAGGCGCCAATCTGTTTTTTCCTTTAGTCACATGAAGTGAATTTACTGTTTTGACTTCTTGTGGGAACTTCTTTTGTTCTCCGGTGTTCTACTTATGGGATTCACCGTCATCCTCGCTTGGTATGTCGAGCCCCTTGTGTTCGGTGTTGAGTTTGCCGGATTGCTTGAAGACCCAACAATCTCGGTGGATGTGGTTTGCAGGCCTCTCGGGAGTACTGTGGATTTGGCATGTTTTGTCCAAGATTTTGTTGAGGTTAGATATCTCGTCCCTATTATCTTTGGGGGCGGCTTTTTCTAATTCTGCCGAGAGCTTTTGAATTCGGCGTTGACTGCCGTGCTCTTCGAGCTGTTATCCTTGATCCGGCGTTGTTCCTTGCTACGGCGCGGTTTCCCGTTTCAATCTCTGACTTCGGATGTACTTGGGTCGCTGGTGCTGCTTCTTGCCAACCAGCTATCCTCTCCTGCGCAAAAGCGGGTCATGAGGCTTGTCAATGCGGCCATTGTTCTTGGCTTTTCTTGGCCGAGGTGTCTGGCGAGCCATTCGTCTTGGACGCTATGTTTGAAAGCTGCTAGGGCTTCGGCGTCCGGACAGTTGACTATCTGAATCTTTTTAGTAAGAAATCTGTTCCAGAGTTTCCGGGCTGACTCTCCGGGTTGTTGAGTTATATGACGTAGATCATCTGCATCCGGAGGTCGGACATAGGTCCCTTGAAATTTTCCCGAAAAGCATCCTCGAGCTCTTCCCAACTTCCTATGGTGTTTTCGGGAAGGCTTTTAAGCCAATGCCGGGCTGGCCCTTTGAGCTTGACGGGTAAGTATTTTATGGCGTGGAGGTCATCTCCTCTAGCCATGTGTATGTGGAGGATATAATCCTCAATCCAGACTCCAGGGTCTGTTGTTCCGTCGTATGCCTCTATGTTTACGGGCTTGAATCCCGCTGGAAATTCATGGTCCAGCACCTCATCGGTGAAACATAGGGGATGTGTGGCGCCCCTGTATTTGGGTGTGCCGCGATGTTCGGATATTTGTTGTGTTGCATTGCTTACTAAAGCTTGCTTTCTTGGCCCGTAGATAGATCTGGTTGGGCCGTCTTTTTGATGCGAATCCTTGTGCGGATCACGTGCCGGATTGAGTGCGGCGCCCTTTTTCACTCGATGTCGGTCGTGGGGTCGTCTATCCGACCTGGTGGATTCCTTGTTTTTTGACTGTGGGGGCTCTAAGGCCTCCTCATCAAATTCCGGTAGTAATTTTCGCTTCGGATAGCTCTTTGTGTGGTGACTGTCGCCGTACTTGTGTGCGGTGTTGAGTACTTTGCCCCATCTGATTCTGAGTGCATCTTCCGCTGTTTTGAGCTTCTGCTTCTGCTTCTTCAGGCTATGCACAGTGGCGAAGAGCCTTTGGTGGAGGTTCTTCTGCTCCAGCAACTTGTCTGGCGTGAGGTCGTCCGGACTATTATCTTCGCCGGGGACGGGTTGTTCGGTTTGTTTATCCAAGTTGCCCTGTTCAGACGGTTCCTCGACGGCATGTTCATCGTCCATCGGTTCGCCCTGCTCTATGCTTGGGTCTCTGTCGAGGTGGGGTTTGGCGCGGCGCTTACGCCGCCGCTTTGATTTCTTTTCGAGGGAACGATCCCTTGTTGTGCCCTTTTGATCCTCGTCGTCGTTTCTTTTAGGTGTGTCCACCAAGCATACATCGTGTGATGAGGTGGTTGTCCAGTGCCCTATAGGCGCTGGTTCTTGTTCTTCTCCTTCATCAGTGTCCATACCATCGATGTCTTCGGAGTCGAAGTCGAGCATGTCAGTTAAATCATCGACAGTGGCTACGAAGTGGGTGGTGGGTGGGTTTCGAATTTATTTGTTGTCCGCATCCCAACCTTGCTGACCATAGTCCGGCCAGGGCTCTCCTGACAAAGAGAGGGACTTTAGTGAATTCAGGATGTCGCCAAAGGGCGAGTGCTGAAAGACGTCCGCGGCGGTGAACTCCATGATCGGAGCCCAATTGGGTTCGATCGGAAGGGGTGCAGAAGATTCGGAGTCCGGAAAGGAGTCCGGCACCTTGGAGTCATAGGCCTCACAAAGGGCTAGGCTGGTATTCGGCTCGATCACCGTAGAGATTGCAGCTTCCGGGGCGGCGTCCAACCGTCCGTCCCCGACTGGCGCGGTCGGCTCCGAGCTAAGGGTCGGAGCGGACGCCTAAGCGGCGCTCTGGGCGCTGTCCGGCGGCAGAGCTAGATCATGCCCATTGTGACAGTGCGGCGCGCTCGGCCGTGGCTCGAATCTGTCGAAGATCAAGTCCCCGCGGATGCCAGCCGTGTAGTTCAAACTTCCAAATCTGACCTGATGGCCAGGGGCGTAGCTTTCGATCTGCTCCAGATGGCCAAGTGAATTGGCCCACAGTGCGAAGCCGCCGAACATGAAGATCTATCCGGGGAGAAAAGTCTCACCCTGGACCGCGTCGTGGTTGATGATCGAGGAAGCCATCGGGCCTAAAGGTGATGACACAGAGGAACTCTCAATGAAAGCACCAATGTCGGTGTCAAAACCGGCGGATCTCGGGTAGGGGGTCCCGAACTGTGCGTCTAGGCGGATGGTAACAGGAGACAAGGGACACAATGTTTTTACCCAGGTTTGGGCCCTCTCGATGGAGGTAAAACCCTACTCTTGCTTGATTAATATTGATGATATGGGTAGTACAAGAGTTGATCTACCACGAGATCAGAGAGGCTAAACCCTATAAGCTAGCCTATGGTATGATTGTTGTTCGTCCTATGGACTAAAACTCTCCGGTTTATATAGACACCGGAGAGGGCTAGGGTTACACAGAGCCGGTTACAATGGGTGGAGATCTACATATCGTATCGCCAAGCTTGCCTTCCACGCCAAGGAAAGTCCCATCCGGACACGGGACGAAGTCTTCAATCTTGTATCTTCATAGTCCGGGAGTCCAGCCAAAGGTCATAGTCCGGCCATCCAGACACCCCCTAATCCAGGACTCCCTCACCCGCTCTTTGGGCTATTGTTTGTATTGGCTTGCAAGGTGGATTCTTCAATGGGAGAGAACCAAACCGTGAAGCTACCACGGAAGAGATGAAGATGCTGCAATACAATGCTCAAGCTTGTGATTGAAGGAAATATGCCCTAGAGGCAATAATAAAGTTATTATTTATTTCCTCATATCATGATAAATGTTTATTATTCATGCTAGAAACCGGAAACATAATACATGTGTGAATACATAGACAAACATAGTGTCACTAGTATGCCTCTACTTGACTAGCTCGTTAATCAAAGATGGTTAAGTTTCCTAACCATAGACATGAGTTGTCATTTGATTAACGGGATCACATCATTAGGAGAATGATGTGATTGACTTGACCCATTCCATTAGCTTAGCACTTGATTGTTTAGTATGTTGCTATTGCTTTCTTCATGACTTATACATGTTCCTACGACTATGAGATTATGCAACTTCCGTTTACCGGAGGAACACTTTCTGTGCTACCAAATGTCACAACGTAACTGGGTGATTATAAAGGTGCTCTACAGGTGTCTCCGAAGGAACTTGTTGAGTTGGCATATTTCAAGATTAGGATTTGTCACTCCGATTGTCGGAGAGGTATCTCTGGGCCCTCTCGGTAATGCACATCACTATAAGCCTTGCAAGCAATGTGACTAATGAGTTAGTTGCGGGATGATGCATTACATAACGAGTAAAGATACTTGCCGGTAATGAGATTGAACTAGGTATTGAGATACCGACGATCGAATCTCGGGCAAGTAACATACCAATGACAAAGGGAACAACATATGTTGTTATGCAGTTTGACCGATAAAGATCTTCGTGGAATATGTGGGAACCAATATGAGCATCCAGGCTCTGCTATTGGTTATTGATCGGAGACGTGTCTCGGTCATGTCTACATAGTTCTCGAACCCGTAGGGTCCGCACGCTTAAAGTTCGGTGATGATCGGTATTATGAATTTATGTGTTTTGATGTATCGAAGATAGTTTGGAGTCCCGGATATGATCACGGACATGATGAGGAGTCTCGAAATGGTCGAGACATAAAGAAAGATATATTGGATGACTATGTTTGGACTTCAGAAGTGTTCCGGGTGAGTTCGGCCATATATCGGAGTACCGGGGGGTTTATCGGACCCCCCCGAGGAGTATAATGGGCCTCATGGGCCTTAATGGAGAAGAGGAGGGGCGGCCAAGGCAGGGCCGCGCGCCTCCTCCCCCTCAAGTCCAAATTGGACAAGGAGGGGGGCGGCGCCCCCCTTTCCTTCCCCCTCTCTCCTCCTTCCCCCTTCTCCTACTTCTACAAGGAAAGGAGGAGTCCTGCTCCCGGTGGGAGTAGGACTCCCCCCTTGGTGCGCCCTGCTCCTGGTCGGCCGCCTCCCCCCTTGCTCCTTTATATACGGGGGCAAGGGGGCACCTCTAGACACACAAGTTGATCTAGTTATCTATTCCAGCCGTTTGCGGTGCCCCCCTCCACCATATTCCACCTCGCTTATATCATAGCTATGCTTAGGCGAAGCCCTGCATCGGTAGCAACATCATCACCGTCACCATGCCGTCATGCTAGCGAAACTCCCCCGTGAAGCTCTGCTAGATCGGAGTTTGCGGGACGTCATCGAGCTAAACATGTGCTAAACTCGGAGGTGTCGTATGTTCGGTACTTGGATCGGTCGGATCTTGAAGACGTACGACTACATCAACCGTGTTGTGCTAAAGCTTCCGCTTTCAGTCTACGAGGGTACGTGGAAGACACTCTCCCCTCTTGTTGCTATGCATCACCATGATCTTGCGTGTGCGTAGGATTTTTTTTGAAATTACTATGTTCCCCAATAGTGGTATCAGAGCCAGGTTTATGCATAGATGTTATATGCACAAGTAGAACACAAGTGAGTTGTGGGCGATACAAGTCATACTTCTTACCAGCATGTCATACTTTGATTCGGTGGTATTGTTGGATGAAGCGGCCCAGACCGACATTACGCGTACGCTTACGCGATACTGGTTCTACCCACGTGCTTTGCACACAGGTGGCTGGCGGGTATTTGTTTCTCCAACTTTAGTTGAACCGAGTGTGGCTACGCCCGATCCTTGTGAAGGTTAAAACAACACTAAATTGACGAAATATCGTTGTGGTTTTGATGCGTAGGTTAGAACGATTCTCGCTCAGCCCGTAGCAGCCACGTAAAACTTGCAACAACAAAGTAGAGGACGTCTAACTTGTTTTTGCAGGGCATGCTATGACGTGATCTGGTCAAGATGTGATGCAATATTTTATTGTATGAGATGATCATGTTTTGTAACCGAGTTATCGGCAACTAGCAGGAGCCATATGGTTGTTGCTTTATTGTATGCAATGTAATCGCCCTGTAATTGCTTTACTTTATCACTAAGCGGTAGCGATAGTCATATAAGCAATAGTTGGCGAGACGACAATGATGCTATGATGGAGATCAAGGTGTCGTGCCGGTGACGATGGTGATCATGACGGTGCTTCGGAGATGGAGGATCACGAGCACAAGATGATGATGGCCATATCATATCACTTATATTGATTGCATGTGATGTTTATCCTTTGTGCATCTTATTTTGCTTTGATTGACGGTAGCATTATAAGATGATCTCTCACTAAATTTCAAGGTAAAAGTGTTCTCCCTGAGTATGCACCGTTGCCAAAGTTCGTTGTGCTGAGACACCACGTGATGATTGGGTGTGATAAGCTCAACGTTCATCTACAATGAGTGCAAGCCAATTTTGCACACGCAGAATACTCGGGTTAAACTTGATGAGCCTAGCATATGCAAATATGGCCTCAGAGCACTGAGACCGAAAGGTCGAGCGTGAATCATATAGTAGATATGATCGACATAATGATGTTCACCATTGAAAACTACTCCATTTCATGTGATGATCGGTTATGGTTTAGTTGATTTGGATCACGTGATCACTTAGATTATTAGATAGATGTATATCTAAGAGGGAGTTCTTAAGTAATATGATTAATTGAACTTAAATTTATCATGAACTTAGTACCTGATAGTATTTTTCTTGTCTATGTTATTGTAGATAGATGGCCCGTGTTGTTGTTCCGTTGAATTTTAATGTGTTCCTTGAAAAAGAAAAGTTGAAAGATGATGGTAGCAATTACATAGACTGGGTCCATAACTTTAGCATTATCCTCATTGTTGCACAGAAGAATTACGTCCTGGAAGCACCGCTGGGTGCCAGGCCTGCTGCAGATGCAACTGCAGACATTGTGAACGTTTGGCAGAGCAAAGCTGATGACTACTCGATAGTTCAGCGTGCCATGCTTTACGGCTTAGAACCGGGACTTCAATGACGTTTTGAACATCATGGAGCATATGAGATGTTCCAGGAGTTGAACTTAATATTTCAAGCAAATGCCTGGATTGAGAGATATGATAGAATTCTTCAATCACTGCCACCAAGCTACAAGATCTTCATGGTGAACTATAATATGCAAGGGATGAATAAGAATCTGGATGATAGTGTCATTGAAAGAATTCTTCAATCACTGCCACCAAGCTACAAGATCTTCGTGATGAACTATAATATGCAAGGGATGAATAAGACAATTCTCGAGCTCTTCGCAATGCTAAAGGCTGCGGAGGTAGAAATCAAGAATGAGCATCAAGTGTTGATGGTCAACAAGATCACCAGTTTCAAGAAAAAGGGCAAAGGGAAAAAAGGGAACTTCAAGAAGAACAGCAAACAAGTTGCTGCTCAAGAGAAGAAACCCAAGTCTGGACATAAGCCTGAGACTGAGTGCTTCTACTGCAAGCAGACTGGTCACTGGAAGCGGAACTGCCCCAAGTATTTGGCGGATAAGAAGGATGGCAAGGTCAACAAAGGTATATGTGATATACATGTTATTGATGTGTACCTTCCTAGAGCTCGCAGTAGCACCTGGGTATTTGATACTGGTTCTGTTGCTAATATTTGCAACTCGAAACGGGGACTACGGATTAAGCGAAGACTGGCTAAGGACGAGGTGACGATGCGCATGGGAAATGGTTCCAAAGTCGATGTGATCGCCGTCGGCACGCTACCTCTACATCTACCTTTGGGATTAGTTTTAGACCTAAATAATTGTTATTTGGTGCCAGTGTTGAGCATGCACATTATATCTGGATCTTGTTAAATGCGAGACGGTTATTCATTTAAATCTGAGAATAATGGTTGTTCTATTTATATGAGTAATATCTTTTATGGTCATGCACCCTTGAAGAGTGGTCAATTCGTGTTAAATCTTGATAGTAGTGACACACATATTCATAATGTTGAAGCCAAAAGATGCAGAGTTGATAATGATAGTGCAACTTATTTGTGGCACTGCCGTTTGGGTCATGTTGGTGTAAAATGCATGAAGAAACTCCATACTGATGGACTTTTGGAATCACTTGATTATGAATCACTTGGTACTTGCGAACCATGCCTCATGGGCAAGATGACTAAAAAACTGTTCTCTGGAACTATGGAGCGAGCAACAGATTTATTGGAAATCATACATACTGATGTATGTGGTCCGATGAATATTGAGGCTCGCGGCGGGTATCGTTATTTTCTCACCTTCACAGATGATTTGAGAAGATATGGGTATATCTACTTAATGAAACATAAGTCTGAAACATTTGAAAAGTTCAAAGAATTTCAGAGTGAAGTGGAAAATCATCGTAACAAGAAAATGAAGTTTTTGCGATCTGGTCATGGAGGAGAATATTTGAGTTACGAGTTTGGTCTACATTTGAAACAATGCGGAATAGTTTCGCAACTCATGCCACCTGGAACACCACAGCGTATTTTTCGTGGAATTATCACATCAGATGTCCTAGTGTGAGTACTTAGTCATGGAGCCATCGCGACTAGGTTAGCTTAGAAGGGTTAAACCGGACAAAGGACACAGGGAGTTTATACTGGTTCGGCCCCTTGCGGTGAAGGTAAAATCCTACAATCCAGTTGTGGTGGAATTGATGGGGTCTCGATCACCAGGGAGCAAATACGCTTTGCCTAGTTCTCGAGTTGTTGTTTCTTGTCCCTGAACCGCCGCCGGGTCATCCCTTTATATACATAGGTTGACGCCCGGCCGATCTACAAAATCCCAAGGCCGGCTCGTACAAGTGTCTGGCTTGGTTTCTTCCTTTCCCTAACTTACAACACAAGTTACACATCTCAAGGCGGTTTACATACATGGGCCCTAATCTGCCATTGGGCTCTGGGCCTCTAAGCTTCTATACTAAAGCGACATAGTCATCGTCTTCATGGGCTTCAATGTAGACGATCTCTTATGAGCATAACCCGGACTGTTCTGGGCGGTTTATACTCAGTAGTCATATCCCCAACATTAGGCCCCAGATTTGTTTGAATTTGTTCATGTCAATCTTCAACTTAGAGAAATTCTGATTTGAACATCTTCGTGTTGACCTTGCAAACCACCATGACATCATCTTCTGGAATCGCCATAAACCGCCATGACGTCATCTGCGTAAAAAAAACCATAAATACTTCCCTTTATTAATTGATCTCCCAAGACCGAGGCGCCAGTTGTGCCCCATTCTCCGTTTTGGGCTCCTCGATTCCCGTGCTTTCCTACTTATCCATTTGCCTTATAAATAGGACCAGAAGGTCCTTTTCTTTCCCCTTCCGTGCCTCTTCGCCTCTTCTTCCTCCTCGCGACGCCCGAGCCCTAAAGCTCCGCCGCCGCCCCCGACCTTCAAGCGATGCATCATCCCTGGCCGCTGCATCGACCTGAACGTACCAGAGAACCGCGGCACCTCTCTGCTGCTCCTGTAAAGCCGGTAAACCTTCTTTCTTCAACCCTAGATCTACATTAGGGTTTCATGTATTCATCGGTGTTCATCAGTGTTCGTCAGCGTTCACTACTTGACCTTACTGTCACATCATATCTTGATGAGTTTGATATCCTCCCCGCGCGGCCGTAGCTATAGGTTATTTTTGCTCACCATAGCATCCCTTCATCTGTAGACAGATCCCATCTGGACTTTTGCTGCTCTGTTGTCGCCATTTTAGGGCTTTGAAATTTTTTCCTTTTCCTGAACTGTAGTAGATCCATAATTGTATCATCAATCTATGAAACCTGTTTCTGCAGCACTTAGTAATTTTCAGATTTGTTTCTTCCATACCACTATAGGCGGTTTAACCTTTAGAAAATGACAATCCGCCAGATACCATTAGCCCTCTCTTAAACCGCCAATTTTACTTTAACATCAGTCTCTGGTTTGACATATACATATGCACTGATTGATTCCTTCCCCCGGCCTGACGCCGGTTTATACATACCAGCCCTTAATCATGAACCAGATTTTAATCTTCTTTTATAGCTTGACATCAACAATGGCCAAACAGTTCTCTGCTTGTAATTGGGTCTGTTCCCGGGTCACTAAAGAACGACTGACTGGATACGTTTTGATTGGCGCTTTAGCGAGCAAAGACACCATCCACTGGGGAGTCTCGGGTACTGAGAATCTTCATGGACCTCAAGATGGAGAAGTAGTTGTGTTTGCACATCATCTGGACCGAGGGTTTAGCCCACCCAGATCAAAAAAATTCCAGGATGTACTTGCCAGTTCCCAACTCCGCCCTCAAGATATTGGACCGAACTCTGTGTCCAACATTTGCAACTTCCAAGTGTTTTGTGAGGCTTATCTATGAACCAACCGTTGAATTTTCCAAAGACTTCTTTTACTTGAACCGCCGCACTGAATTTACAGACGGCCCTAATATTGAACTTGGCGGGGGGTCGATTCAAAAGAGGAAAGAAGTCAATTTTCCTCATGCCAAATATCACAGCCACCCCAAGGATTGGAATCAAACATGGTTTTACTGCCGAAACACTGTCCCTGATGATGAAAATCCGCTGCCGGGTTAGCATGCTCAACGGCTCAACAATGATCATCCATTGCCCCAACGGCTTACTGCTAAGGAACGGTCCAAATATGCACCGCAGCTTTCTAAGCTCCGAGCCTTTATGGCGAATGGCTTAACCGGCATTGACTTTGTCCGTTGCTGGGTTTCTTGGAGCATCTTGCCCTTAAGCCGCCGCGCCGGGTTAATGTGTGAATATACTAGGAATGTCAACGACCCTCACCGGCACACTGAAATGCAGCTAACTGATGATGAGATTACTGAAGCTGTAAAAAAGATGTTGGATGAACATGTATCTGAGTGTAGCAAGACAGGGTTGAGTCCTTTTTATGTCTCCAACAAACCGCCAGCTGTAAGAACTGCATCTTTCTACTTTAATCCGCCCCCTTTTAAACACTTTCTGATGACCTTCTGTTCACCTTTGCAGGGCGATGATCCGTTTTGGAAGAGGAAACCGCAGGACAAAACGGCCAAACCGCAAGACAAACCGGTGAGAGCACCTCATGTTAAGACCAAGGTCACGAAGAGGCCAGCAAAAAAGAGAACCGCTGAATCCCCTGATCCGGTCAAAGATGTTGATGACTCGGAATCAAAGGTAGAACTTGATTCTCTTGGTTCATTTTTCATGCACCTTATTGACAATGATCATTATCAGGATGATGCGGAAGCCAGCCGTGCTGACAATGTAGAGGTAATTTCCCTTTCTTCCGATTCAGATCATGTGCCAGTACAAAAACTCCGTCATGCAGTCCGGGAAGTAAAACATTCACATCCTCTTGCTTATTTGGATCCGCACTTTCCTTTGAAGACACAGCAACATGAAGCTCGTCGCACGACCCGGCATAGTGGCCAACAAGTTACCTCCTCTGGTTTACCGGACACCTCGGTTCGGAAACGCCGCCCAGAGGTCTCTTGTCCTTCTAATACATCTTATCCCAAGGCTGGTTACTTCCGATATCCTCTTAATCCGTCTGATTCAAATTATCAGGGAACCTCCAATTCATCCTTCGGCGAATCATCAGCTACCCAAGTACCTCCCCTCAAGACTGTTACAGGGTAAGTATATTACACTTTAACCTTTTATGCTTTGCACCGGTTTATTGTACTGACTCCTGCATCTCCCTTCTTCAGTGCCAAAGCCAGACTTAGCAAGAAAGCTAAGTTGAGTAAACCGACTGACGACAATCCGGCCCCTGAACTGGAGAAGACTTCAAAAGCTGCCGATCAAAATGTCGAAAATACTCTGGATGATCCGGTACCTCAAGATTAAGACACCTTTGCTGACCGGGAGAAATAAACCCGATCGGCCAGGCTGCTAATCCGCCAAGCCCATCTGTTGATCCGCCAAGCCCGGCAAGAACCTCTGACAAACCGTCAAGCCCATCAAAGATTGTTGATGGCACCACAGATGATGTTGTGATTACCGGTTTTGGTCACACTGCTCCTGGCAATCCTGTCGTTTTATCAAAGCACAGTGCCAAGGAAGAATTCTCTATTGTGGATAAGGGCAAGTGGAAAACAGATTTATCCAGCTGTGCTCACCTCAATGCTCAAGAACTCCACTCTAGATTCTTAAATTGTCTGTATACAAGCCGAGATTACGAAGCTGGTTTAGTAAATCTGATGAAAGAGCGATATGAGGTAAACCAGCAACTCAAGTAGCCCCCAAGAGCCGGTTCATAACACTTTTTGTGAATCGGGAGTTGAACTTCTGCATCTGTAGCCCCTATGGATCGATTTATACCTTTAGGATGAACCGGAACTTTGACAAGAAAGACTTCAACTGTGCAGCCCCCAAGGGCCGGTTTATCTCTTTAGGATGAACCGGGACTTCTTGCTGTTTAAACTTTCCCTTGTTGAATTCATACATATCTAATTGATCAATTAAACATTAGCCCCCAAGTGCCATGATTGATACTTGTATGAAGCCTTGGGACTTGACCATATTGTTGATGAGAAGCGATAGGCATTAGCCCCCAAGTGCCAAGTGCATAACTTGTTATATGCTTGGGACTTCAAAGATGCACTACCAATTTATTGAATGTCCTTTGCGGGATGAGCTGAAGAAAAAGGAATCCCAACTCGCCGATCTGTAGGAAAACATCAAATCCCAGCAAGCAGAAGCATCCAAGGCCAAAAATGAGCTGACGAGCACTTTATCCTCCATGGAGAAATTGAAGGAGGATTTTAAAAATGAACGGGTAAAGTGGGATGCTGAAAAAGCAACTCTAGTAAAGCTGGTACAAGATGCTGAGACGGCCCTTAATCCGGTGACCGAAGAGCTTTCTGGACTGAAATGGCAAATCAATGCTATGACTTCTACTGTCTTTGGTAAGTACCCTCTTCTGAGTTCCTTTTAGACATCCTTGAAACTTTCGGTTTAATAATAACTCTTAAATCATTGCAGGTAGTCGCGTTGCTCATCTTGGCTCAGATATGCGCAAAAAATTGAAAGTTGCCTATACTTTGATAGAACAATTGTATACTGGCACTCAACGGGTCATCTACACAGCCTCATATAATAAACCGCCACCCACTTTGATCAAGGATACATTGGCCAGGTTATCCATGACACCTGCTCAGTTTGAGGAGGTAAAGAGGTCAGTTGCGAGAGCCGGTGCTCTGTCTGCTCTGACCCGTGCCAAAGCCTGGATAGCTAACCTTGATCCGGAAGACATTGGGAACGGCTATCCTAGCCAGAAAGAAGACGGTTCAGATTTTGACAATGACACCCTCAAAGCTTTGACTAAGGAAATGCGTCCTCTTGCAAGCAAATTGGCTGAAGAAACTGACTTGTCTTTCCACCAGTCGATTTATGATGCTGACAACTAACGGATTGATGCATCTGTGTATGAAGTGCAGAATCTTATCCCGCTAATCCGTAAGCACACTTATGCCCCTGATGTTGAACCGTCCAATCTTATAAGCGACGAAGCTGTCTTCCGAGCTTTAACCGGGATTGACTAGGCAACCATTGACTTCCAGCCACTGGGTGGGGAGGAGGTGGGTGAACCGGCGCAAGACGATCCATCAACTTCACGTCAGCCTGGAGACGAATCATAATCCGGCAGCCGGCTTTATTTCCGCAGATTGCATCCTATGCAACAAACAATTATTCTTTTGGGCATCAAAGCACCTTGTAATAGGCTAGTTGAAATACTTTGATCTGCTGCCATCGTGCACTGCTGCATGACACTGTTTAATCCATCATGATTGTTTCTATGCTTGCTTATGTGCCTTAGCAATTTCATGCAATCCTGTTTCTGCACATAGGAGATTGAAATTTTTGTCCTGGCGGTTTACCGCCGGACGGGTCATAATGCCCAATATAAAGCCAGGTTTATAACCAAGGCTGCAAGGATAACAAAATATGAAATATATCATACATGTGATATTGAATCACATCGTTGGTTTCCCAACTTTCTTGTAGTAAGGGTGATAACCCAAATCTGGAGTGCTGATAACTCCTCACCATGCTTGCTGGTTTAAACTGAAGCCATGCCGGGTTATGATAAACACCGGATGATCATCATGGCAACGTATAGTCAATGCTAGACCGGGTTAACAATCACCGGTTTATAATTGAATGTGGTCTAACAATGTGTAGCTGAAAGCCAAGCCAGGTTAACAAACACCGGGTTAATTTGATGACTTATAGTCATGCCGGGTCAATAGACGCTGGTTCAACATAAAACCTTATAAAAATGGAAAAGACTTGACAAACAAAGGCAAATAAAATCTTGTAGTCGAGGCTTTTCAAGGGCTGTCAGGCCCAAATTCGAGGCTTTTCATGGGCTGCTAGGCCGCTGGGTTAAACCATTTCGCAAAGCCTTTTAAGATGGACCTCACATTAATAAATCGTCGTTTTAACTTTGACAGGTTCAAGGTCTATATTAGATTGACTTGTCAAACATTCGGCGGGTCATACTAGGTTTACCTGGATAGAGTGTCTTACTTGATGAAGGCAGGTTAACCCGGGGTTTTAGGTGAATACACCTGGCTTCCAAGCCTGGCTCGATAGCCTATTACAAGGCTCCTTTCAAACTCTTTGTTGCTTTGCACAAAGAGCCCCCAAGTAACTTTGTGAGTTGTGCTCTATGGGTGCCTATGTTTGAGCTGTGCTTAGCAACAAGACTCTCTTTGGCCCCTTGGGTGTGAATCTCCCAAGCTTTGTTGTGGCATGATAGCCGGATTAATGGACAGAACTCCACTTTGTCAGCTGAAGCCCCCATGTAACAAAGAAATATTCGCAAAAACAACAGAGTCCTTGCTTTTAGCAAGGATGCCGGTTTATTATATTGATCATAATATATACATTGTCAACATATGTACATAATAGGAGCCTATGGCTCAGGTGTAGTAAGGCCGAAGATAAGCGATGTTCCACGGCCGACGGGTCTCCTCCTCCGAGTTGCGTGAGTCTTTGTGCTCTCGAACCTCGATGAGGTAGTATGATCCGTTGTGCAGATTCTTGCTGACCATAAAGGGGCCTTCCCAAGGTGGGGATAACTTGTGCATACGGTCTCATCCTGGATGAGCCGGAGCACTAAGTCGCCTTCTTGAAAGGTTCTTGTTTTAACCCGGCGGCTATGATACCACCGCAGGTCTTGCTGATAAACCACCGAACGAGCCAACGCCATGTCCCGTTTTTCATCTAACAGGTCCAGTGCTTCTTGACGTGCTTGTTCGTTGTCCGCTTCAACAGAATTGGCAACCCGGGGCGAGTCATGATGAATATCACTTGGGAGTACCGCCTCTGTCCCTTAAACCATGAAGGAAGGTGTATAACCCGTAGATCGATTGGGGTGGTGTATATCTCCATAACACAGAAGGTAATTCCTCCAGCCAACAACCCGGTGTCCTTTTCAAAGGAACCATAAGCCGGGGCTTGATACCCTTCAAGATTTCCTGATTAGCTCTCTCAGCTTGACCATTAGACTAGGGGTGGGCCACTAATGACACATCAAGCCGGATGTGCTGTCTTTTACAAAAGTCCTCCATCTCACCTTTGGAGAGGTTCGTGCCATTATCTGTGATGATGTTGTGTGGAAAACCAGAGCGGAAGATCACCTTCTTCATGAATTGAACCGCCGTGGCTGCATCACATTTGCTTACTGGCTCCGCCTCAACCCATTTAGTGAACTTATCAACCGCCACCAACAGGTGGGTCTTCTTATTTTTGGACCGCTTAAAAGGTCCTACCATATCAAGCCCCCAAGTAGCAAACGGCCAAGTGATTGGAATCATCCTCAGCTCCTGAGCCGGAACGTGAGCTCGGCGTGAAAATTTCTGACAACCATCGCACCTTTTCACCAGGTCCTCAGCATCAGCATGAGCCGTCAGCCAATATAAGCCATGACAAAAAGCCTTAGCAACCAAGGATTTTGAACTGGCATGATGACCACACTCTCCTTCGTGGATGTCACGCAAAATCTCATGGCCCTCTTCAGGAGAAACACAGCGCTGGAACACACCCGAGACACTACAGTGATGTAACTCGCCATTATGAATAACCATGGACTTTGATCGCTGGATTATCTGTCTGGACAGAACTTCATCTTCTGGTAGCTCGCCCCGATTCATATACGCCAAATATGGAACTGTCCAATCCGGAATAATATGCAGACCAGCCACCAATTGAGCCTCGGGATCAGGAATAGTGAGGTCCTCCTGTGTAGGCAACTTAACTGACGGATTATGCAAAACATCCAGAAAGGTATTGGGCGGCACCGGTTTATGCTAAGACCCTAGCCGGCTTAAAGCATCTGTTGCTTCATTTTTGCGCTGATCAATGTGCTCAACCTGATAACCCTTGAAGTGACCAGCAACAATATCCACCTCTCGTCAGTAAGCCGCCATGAGTGGATCCTTAGAATCCCAAGTACCAGAAACTTGCTGAGCCACCATATCAGAGTCCCCAAAGCATCGTACCCAGCTTAAGTTCATTTCCTTAGCCACTCAAAGACCATGGAGCAAGTCCTTGTACTCAGCTGCATTGTTAGTAAAAGGAAACATTAAGCAGAGAACATAACGAATTTTATCACCTCGAGGGGAAGTAAGGACAACTCTAGCCCCTGAGCCCTCCAATTGCCTGGACCCATCGAAGTGGATAGTCCAGTATGTGTTATCCGGTTTGTCTTCCGGTGCCTGCAACTCTGTCTAGTCATTGATGAAGTCCATGAGCACTTGAGACTTGATAACTGTCCGAGGCATATACTTCAACCCGTGCGGTCCAGCTCAATAGCCCACTTTGCAACCCGGCCAGTTGCCTCCTTGTTCTGAATTATATCTCCCAAAGGAGCGAAACTGACCACCATGATGGGATGGCCCTGAAAGTACTGCTTGAGCTTCCGACTCGCCATAAAAACCCCGTACACAAGCTTCTGCCAATGCGGATATCTTTGCTTTGACTCGATGAGCACTTCGCTGATATAGTAAACCGGCCTTTGAACCGGATATTCCTTCCCAGCCTCCTTGCGCTCGACCACAATAGCCATGCTCATAGCCTGGGCATTAGCAGCCACGTATAATAACAGTGGCTCATTATCGACCAGAGCAGCAAGGACCGGCGGTTCAGCCAATTGCTTCTTCAAGTCCTCAAACGCCGCATTAGCAGCATCACTCCAGACAAAAGTGTCTGTCTTCTTCAACATCTGATACAGAGGGGTTGCCTTCTCTCCCAACCGGCTGATAAACCGGCTCAGGGCTGCAATTCGACCCGCCAGACACTGAACATCATTGATACACGCCGGTTTATCCAGAGACGTAATAGCCTTGATCTTTTCAGGATTAGCCTCAATGCCCCTATTAGATACTAGGAAACCTAAGAGCTTGCCTGCCGGAACACCGAAGACGCACTTGACCGGATTGAGCATCATCTTATAAACCCTAAGATTGTCAAAGGTTTCCTTCAAGTCGTCAATTAGTGTCTCCTTCTTCCTAGACTTTACCACAATATCGTCCACATAAGCATGAACATTGCGCCCGATTTGAGTATGAAGACAATTCTGCACACAGCGCTGATAAGTCGCCTGGGCACTCTTGAGCCCAAAGGGCATAGATACATAGCAGAAGGCTCCAAAGGGAGTGATGATAGTTGTTTTCTCCGGGTCCTTAACTGCCATCTTAATCTGATGATAACCAGAATAAGCATCCAAGAAACTCAAACGCTCACAACCTGTCGTAGCATCAATAATCTGATCAATACGAGGGAGATCGAAAGGATCAGTCGAACAAGCCTTGTTCAAGTCCGTGTAATCCACACACATGGGCCAAGTGCCATTCTTCTTAAGCACCAGTACTGGATTAGCCAGCCACTCCGGATGAAAAACCTCAATGATAAACCCAGCCGCCAAAAGCAGGCCAACCTCCTCGCTGATAGCCTTGCGCCTTTCTTCGTTGAAGCGGCGAAGAAACTGCTTGATCGGTTTAAACTTGGGATCAATACTAAGATTGTGCTCAGCGAGTTCCCTCGGTACACCTGGCATGTCAAAAGGTTTCCATGCAAAGATGTCCCGGTTCTCACTGATGAACTCGATGAGCGCGCTTTCCTATTTCAGATCCAAGTTAGTGCTGATACTAAACTGCTTAGATGAATCACCAGGAACAAAATCAACCAACTTAGTCTCATCAGCCGGCTTAAACTTCAGGGTCGGGTCATGCTCTGTGGTGGGCTCCTTCAAAGGAGTCATATCCGCCGGATCAACATTGTCTTTGTAGAATTTCAACTCTTCTGCCGCACAAACCGACTCAGCATAAGCCGCATCACCCTCTTCGCAATACAAAGCGATCTTACAACTCCCATGTACCGTAACGGTCCTCTTATAACCCAGCATTTTGAGCTATAGATAGACATAACAGGGCCTTGCCATGAACCTTGCATAAGACGGCCGTCCAAACAGGGCATGATATGGGCTCTGGATTTTCACCACCTCCAAGGTTAAGGTTTCTGACCTGGAATCATGGTCATCTCCAAATACAACCTCCAGATTTATCTTACCAACTGGGTACACTGATTTACCTGGTACTACCCCGTGAAAAACAGTGTTTGACGGTTTAAGATTCTTATCCGTCAATCCCATGCGATGGAAGGTTTCATAATACAGAATGTTGATGCTGCTTCCTCCATCCATGAGCACCTTGGTGAACTTATAACCCCCAACCTGAGGCGCTACCACCAAAGCTAGATGACCTGGATTATCAACCCGGGGTGGATGATCCTCTCTGCTCCACACAATGGGTTGTTCAGACCAACGTAAGTAACGAGGTATTGTCGGTTCAACAGCGTTAACTGCCCTCTTGTGAAGCTTCTGATCGCGCTTGCACAAGCTAGTGGTGAAAACATGATACTGCCCACTATTCAATTGCTTCGGGTAACTCTGATAACCCGCCCACTATTCAATTGCTTCAGACCAACGTAAGTAACGAGGTATTGTTGGTTCAACAGCGTTAACTGCCATCTTGTGAAGCTTCTGATCGCGCTTGCACAAGCTAGTGGCGAAAACATGATACTGCCCACTATTCAATTGCTTCGGGTGACTCTGATAACCCGACTGCTGCTGATTCCCCTGATTATTCTGTTGATTATAACCACCCTAGTTGTTCTGATTGCCCTAGAATCCTGAGCTTGAACCGCCTCCGCCGTAACCTGGCCCGTGAGATCCAGGACATGAACCGCCAGATGGACCCTGATCGTATCAGAAAAGATCAGAGTTTTTGAACTCTCGCATAATGAAGCAATCCTTCTAGAGGTGCGTACCGGGAATCTCTTTCGTGCCATGCTTTGGGCAAGGCTGGTTCAACAGGCGCTCTAGATTCATACCTCCACCCCGCTGGGGCGGTTTACCCTTATGACGTTGAGCATTACCCTGCACATTGGTGTTAGCCACAAAATCCGAACTGTCTGCCTTACGCTTACCATTGTTTCTGTTGCCCGCTGGATTAGGCTGTTGCCCCTTGGTGTTGCCGCTCTTATTTCCCTTCCCCGGCTTTTCCTCGTCAGACTCGGGATCCTTAGTACTATCAGAGTCAGCATACTTAACCAGAGCTCCCATGAGTGTGCCCATGTCATTGCAATGAGGCTTGAGTCGTCCCAACTTCAACTTCAAAGGTTTAAACTTGCAATTTCCCTCCAACATTATAATTGCTGAATCTGCATTGATGCGGTCTGATGAATGTAGGATCTCTGAAACCCGGCGCACCCAATGGGTAGTCGATTCATTCTCTCCTTGAACACAAGCGGCCAGATCAACTATTGACATCGGTTGCTTGCAAGTATCCTTGAAGTTGCTGATAAACTAACACTTCAATTCATCCCATGACCTAATAGAATTCGGGGGCAAACATTTTAGCCAAGTGCGAGTTGTTCCTTCTAGCATCATAGTGAAGTACTTAGCACACGTCGCTCCATCCACATCCAGCATCTCCATTGCCATCTCATAGCTTTCTACCCATGACTCGGGGTGTAAGTCAGCAGTGTAATTGGGCACCTTCCAAGGACCCTTGAAATCCTTAGGTAAACGTATATTGCGCAGGGCCGGTGTGAGACATGGCACCCCCAAAGTGGTAAAAGCAACTCCCGGCTCCATTGTAGTAGTCGCACGAATGGGCGTAAGCTGACGCTCCACGTCCTGTGCAGTTAATCCGGCTCCTCGGTGTGCTCGTCCTTGGTCCACTACATTCTGTGCTTCATTCCTTCCCCCTGTCGGGTTAGGCCTCCGCGGCTGATTATGGTTCCGTCCACTGCTTGACACAACTGGCTATTCAACATGCCTGCTGTAACTCCGGCTTGGGCGAGGGGTAGAGTGAATCATGTCCTGACTGTATGAATAAGCCTGCTGCTGAACAATTGTTGTCTCGAGTAAATCTCTAGCCTGTCGTGTCTCAACCACCGCAGGGGAATCACCTTCCATTGGAATAGCGGCCAATCTTGACGCCGCAGCAATCATATTATCCAAAGGGGTAGGAAAGTGACCCAGTGGTGTTGGCACGTACTGTGGCGGATCACAGTTCTGCTGGGGCAGGTCCATCATGCTTGGCTGATCCGGTGCTCCTGTCCTGGGTCCTTCAACCCGGTTCACTGCGGGCGGGTTACTGGTGCCCGCTCCTGGCGTATTAAAGAGATTCCTTGCTTCGTAAACCGACGGTAGACGAGACTGGTGTCTCCTCCTCATTACCTTGTTTGAAGTGTTCTGATCCAACATAAGTCGATAAGACTCTGCATGTACTCGCTGAGCTTGAGCATTCAAAGCGGCCCGCTCCTCAGCCATCCTGGTCTCCTCAGCAGCCATGTCCTCCTTAGCCTGAGCTATCTGATCCCGCAACTTTCTGACCTCCGCATTATGCTCATCCCAATTATCCGAATTAACCTCCATAGTCAATAAAGTAGCTAAAGAATCCAATAAACCGGACAAGACTTGAGCCGGCGGGCGCGCGGGGCCTCCTGCCCTGGCTGCCAATCCGGAAATCATCGCCGCCGCTGTTGAAGATTGAGGTGCGAGCTGTGTACCGGCCATGAAGATTGCAACCCGGTTTAGCGGTTCGAAGGGGTCCGGAATACTGCCGCCATCGGAACAACCCCCAAACAGGCCATCCTACACTTGATACAAAGACTTGGTCTCGCCATCGGAATAGACGGCCGTCTCACCATCGGATATCGGTTCAGATTCGGTACCATGGATGAATCCTATGAACGCAAGCTTCATGGCAGGCTGAACTTGGGCAGGGCTTGCATGCTGAGCTGTCTCGACGAGGTCGGTGCAGATGTTCGGCTTAGGGCCCGGTTCGCCAATCTTGCCGATGAAGACGTGAATTCCTCTGAAGGGGGGCCAGTACCCGTACTCGGTTGAGCCGGCGTTTGGGCCCCAGCCTGCATCATCGATGTAGAGCTGGCCGTGACGACTCTTGGTCATCCGGCCCACTGCATATCCCTTGAGTCCTTCGAACTTGCCCTCCAAGAACTTGAAACCATCATGTGATAGCCCCACGGTGGGCGCCAACTGTCGTGGAATTATCACGTCAGATGTCCTAGTGTGAGGACTTAGTCATGGAGCCATCGCGACTAGGTTAGCTTAGAGGGGTTAAACTGGAAAAGGACATGGGGAGTTTATACTGGTTCGGCCCCTTGCGGTGAAGGTAAAAGCCTATGATCCAATTGTGGTGGAATTGATGGGGTCTCGATCACCAGGGAGCAAATACGCTTTGCCTAGTTCTCGAGTTGTTGTTCTTGTCCTTGAACCGCCGCTGGGTCGTCCCTTTATATACATAGGTTGACGCTCGGCCGGTCTACAGAATCCTGAGGCCGGCTCATACAAGTGCCCGGCTTGGTTTCTTCCTTTCCCTAACTTACAACACAAGTTACACATCTCAAGGCGGTTTACATACATGGGCCCTAATCCGTCATTGGGCTCTGGGCCTCTAAGCTTCTGTAGTAAAGCGCCATAGTCATCGTCTTCATGGGCTTCAATGTAGACGATCTCTTATGAGCATAACCCGGCCCCTTCTGGGCGGTTTATACTTAGTAGTCATATCCCCAACAGTAATGGTGTGTCTGAAAGTCATAATCGTACTTTACTAGATATGGTACAATCTATGATGTCTCTTACTGATTTACCGCTATTGTTTTGGGGTTATGCTTTAGAGACGGTTGCATTCACGTTAAATAGGGCATCATCAAAATCTGTTGAGACGACGCCTTATGAACTGTGATTTGGTAAGAAACCAAAGTTGTCGTTTCTTAAGGTTTGGGGCTGCGATGCTTATGTGAAAAAGCTTCAACCTGAAAAGCTCAAACCTAAATCGGAGAAATGTGTCTTCATAGGATACCCAAAGGAAACTATTGGGTACACCTTCTATCACAGATCCGAAGGCAAGACTTTTGCTGCTAAGAATGGATCCTTTCTAGAGAAGGAGTTTCTCTCGAAAGAAGTGAGTGGGAGGAAAGTAGAACTTGATGAGGTAACTATACCTGCTCCCTTATTGGAAAGTAGTTCATCACAGAAACTAGTTCCTGTGACGCCTACACCAATTAGTGAGGAAGCTAATGATATTGATCATGAAACTTCAGATCAAGTTACTACCGAACCTCGTAAGTCAACCAGAGTAAGATCCGCACCAGAGTGGTAAGGTAATCCTATTCTGGAAGTCATGTTACTTGACCATTACGAACCTACGAACTATGAGGAAGCGATGATGAGCCCAGATTCCGCAAAATGGCTTGAAGCCATGAAATCTGAGATGGGATCCATGTATGAGAACAAAGTGTGGACTTTGGTTGACTTGCCCGACGATCGGCAAGCCATCAAGAATAAATGGGTCTTTAAGAAGAAGACTGACGCTGATGGTAATGTTACTGTCTACAAAGCTCGACTTGTTGCGAAAGGTTTTCGACAAGTTCAAGGGGTTGACTACGATGAGACTTTCTCGCCCGTAGCGATGCTTAAGTCTGTCCGAATCATGTTAGCAATTGCCGCATTTTATGATTATGAAATTTGGCAAATGGATGTCAAAATTGCATTCCTGAATGGATTTCTGGAAGAAGAGTTGTATATGATGCAACTAGAAGGTTTTGTCGATCCAAAAGGTGCTAACAAAGTGTGCAAGCTCCAGTGATCCATTTATGGACTGGTGCAATCCTCTTGGAGTTGGAATAAATGCTTTGATAGTGTGATCAAAGCATATGGTTTTATATATATAGACTTTTGGAGAAGCCTATATTTACAAGAAAGTGAGTGGGAGCTCTGTAGCATTTCTGATATTATATGTGGACGACATATTATTGATTGGAAATGATATAGAATTTCTGGATGGCATAAAAGGATACTTGAATAAAAGTTTTTCAATGAAAGACCTAGGTGAAGCTGCTTATATATTGGGCATCAAGATCTATAGAGATAGATCAAGACGCTAAATTGGACTTTCACAAAACACATACCTTGATAAAGTTTTGAAAAATTTCAAAATGGATCAAGAAAGGGTTCTTGCATGTATTACAAGGTGTGAAGTTGAGTAAGACTCAATGCCCGACCACTTCAGAAGATAGAGAGAAAATGAAAGATGTTCCCCATGCTTCTGCCATAGGCTCTATCATGTATGCATTGTTGTGTACCGGACCTGATGTGTGCCTTGCTATTAGTTTAGCAGGGAGGTACCAAAGTAATCCAGGAGTGGATCACTGGACAGCGGTCAAGAACATCCTGAAATACCTGAAAAGAACTAAGGATATGTTTCTCGTTTATGGAGGCGACAAAGAGCTAGTCGTAAATGGTTACGTCTATGCAAGCTTTGACACTGATCCGGACGATTCTAAATCGCAAACCGGATACGTGTTTATATTGAATGGTGGAGCTGTCAGTAGGTGCGGTTCTAAACAAAGTGTCGTGGAGGGATCTACGTGTGAAGCGGAGTACATAGCTGCTTCGGAAGCAGCAAATGAATGAGTCTGGATGAAGGAGTTAATATCCGATCTAGGTGTCATACCTAGTGCATTGGGTCCAATGAGATTCTTTTGTGACAATACTGGTGCAATTGCCTCGGCAAAGGAATCCAGATTTCACGAGAGAACCAAACACATCAAGAGACACTTCAATTCCATCCGGGATCAAGTCCAGGTGGGAGACATAGAGATTTGCAAGATACATATGGATCTAAATGTTGCAGACCTATTGACTAAGCCTCTTCCACGAGCAAAACATGATCAGCACCAAGACTCCATGGGTGTTAGAATCATTACTATGTAATCTAGATTATTGACTCTAGTGCAAGTGGGAGACTGAAGGAAATATTCCCTAGAGGCAATAATAAAGTTATTATTTATTTCCTCATATCATGATAAATGTTTATTATTCATGCTACAATTGTATTAACCGGAAACATAATACATGTGTGAATACATAGACAAACATAGTGTCACTAGTATGCCTCTACTTGACTAGCTCGTTAATCAAAGATGGTTAAGTTTCCTGACCATAGACATGAGTTGTCATTTGATTAATGGGATCACATCATTTGGAGAATGATGTGATTCACTTGACCCATTCCCTTAGCTTAGCACTTGATAGTTTAGTATGTTGCTATTGCTTTCTTCATGACTTATGCATGTTCCTACGACTATGAGATTATGCAACTCCCGTTTACCGGAGGAACACTTTGTGTGCTACCAAACATCACAATGTAACTGGGTGATTATAAAGGTGCTCTACAGCTGTCTCCGAAGGTACTTGTTAAGTTGGCGTCAAGATTAGGATTTGTCACTCCGATTGTCGGAGAGGTATCTCTGGGCCCTCTCGGTAATGCACATCACTATAAGCCTTGCAAGCAATGTGACTAATGAGTTATTGCGGTATGATGCATTACATAACGAGTAAAGAGACTTTCCAGTAACGAGATTGAACTAGGTATTGAGATACCGACGATCGAATCTCTGGCAAGTAACATACCGATGACAAAGGGAACAACGTATGTTGTTATGCGGTTTGACCGATAAAGATCTTCGTGGAATATGTGGGAACCAATATGAGCATCCAGGTTCCGCTATTGGTTATTGACCGGAGACATGTCTCGGTCATGTCTACATATTCTCGAACCCGTAGCGTCCGCACGCTTAAAGTTCGGTGACGATTGGTATTATGAATTTATGTGTTTTGATGTATCGAAGATAGTTCGGAGTCCCGGATAAGATCACGGACATGACGAGGAGTCTTGAAATGGTCGAGACATAAAGATCGATACATTGGATGACTATGTTTGGACTTTGGAAGTGTTCTGGGTGAGTTCGGGCATATACCGAAGTACCGGAGGGTTATCGGAACCCCCGGGTGAGTATAATGGGCCTCATGGGCCTTAGTGGAGAAGAGGAGGGGCGGCCAAGGCAGGGCCACGTGCCCCCTCCCCCTCTAGTCCGAATTGGACAAGGAGGGGGGCGGCGCCCCCCTTTCCTTCCCCCCTCTTTCCTCCTTCCCCCTTCTCCTACTCCTACAAGGAAAGGAGGAGTCCTACTCCCGGTGGGAGTAGGACTCCCCCATTGGCGCGCCCTCCTCCTGGTCGGCCGCCTCCCCCTTGCTCCTTTATATACGGGGGCAGGGGGCACCTCTAGACACACAAGTTGATCTATTGATCTATTCCAGCCGTGTGCGGTGCCCCCCTCCGCAATATTCCACCTCGGTCATATTGTAGCGGTGCTTAGGCAAATCCCTGCGTCGGTAGCAACATCATCACCGTCACCATGCCGTCGTGCTGACAAAACTCTCCCATGAAGCTCTGCTGGATCGGAGTTCGCGGGACGTCATCGAGCTGAACGTGTGTTGAACTCGGAGGTGTTGTATGTTCGGTACTTGGATCGGTCGGATCGTGAAGACGTATGACTACATCAACCACGTTGTGCTAACGCTTCCGCTTTCGGTCTACGAGGGTATGTGGACGACACTCTCCACTCTTGTTGCTATGCATCACCATGATCTTGCGTGTGCGTAGGAATTTTTGTGAAATTACTACGCTCCCCAACAGTGATATCCTCTTCAATGGAATGTGCCCCAAAGAATTCAACAAAATCAGCTGTCTTGAGAATGCAAAGGAAATTTGGGACACTTTGATTGATATGCGTGAAGGTACCGACTCTGTCAAGGAATCCAAATTGGATGTGCTTCAAAGTCAACTTGACAAGTTCAAAATGAAGGATGGTGAAGGTGTCGCTGAAATGTACTCTAGGCCTGCTCTCCTCACAAATGAGATTGTCGGCTTAGGAAGTGAAGAGATGACTGATAGATTCATCATCAAGAAGATCCTAAGAGCCTTGGATGTAAAATATGATACCGTGTGCACATTGATCCAAATGATGCCCAATTAGAAAGATCTCAAGCCAACGGAAGTCATTGGAAGAATTGTTGCTCATGAGATGTCACTCAAGGATAAAGAAGAGCTTCACAACAAGTCAAGTGGTGCTTACAAAGCCTCATGTGATGCTCCTACATCATCAAGTGAGAAACAAACCTTCAATGAAGAATTGAGCCTAATGGTGAAGAACTTCAACAAATTCTACAAGAGTAGAAGCAAGGAAAGAAGTTCCAAGTCAAGGTCCTACAATGATAAAGTATCTTCGAGTCAAGAGCGCAATTGCTACAATTGTGGAAGACCCAGACACTACTACAATGAGTGTACGGCTCCCTACAAGAAAATAGAAGATTCACCTAAAAGAAGAAGTAGAAGAGAAGAATCACCACCAAGAGAGAGAAGGAGTAGAGATGATCGTTATGAATGAAGAACCTCCCGGGGAAGCAAGGATTCGGAAAGGAAGGACAAGTCATCAAAGAGCTACACAAAGCGAAGACATCAAGCTCATGTTGGTGAGTGGGTATCCGGCTCTGACTCCGACCATCACTCCGAGAGAAGTTATCACTCTGACTCCGAATATACTCAAGATGAAGGTGTTGCCGGTCTACCACTTGTGTCAACCAACTCCTAAGACATATTTGACTCACCAAATGAAGGATTTGGAAGATGCTTCATGGCTAAAGGCCCGAAGGTATCACACCCCGAGTATGTTGAGTTCAATAGTGATGAAGATGATTTGTTAGGTGATGATGATTTACTTGTTGACAACTCTAGTTATGAAAACTATGATGGAACATCAATTAATCATGCTAATCAAGATAAAACGAATGACAATGATAAGGAGATGATTGAGCCTCTAACTAAAGAACTAAACACTCTTAAATTAGCTCATGAAACTACCTTGGAAGATCATCGAGAACTTTTAAAGACTCATGAGAAGTTATGCTTTGAAAAGCTCAACCTTGAGCAAGAGCATGAGTTTTTAAAGGCAATCAATGATGACCTTCGCAAGAAATGTTATTCTTACATTGCCAAGCATTTACTCTTATCTATTTACATGCCACAAGTTAAATCTAACAACAAGAGTAAGAAAGATTCTTCTTCTAGTAGTAACAATAATCATGCTAAATCCAATATTGTTGCTTCTAGTAGTTCTCTTGATTCCACTAATGATTCTCTTAGCCAAGTTACACTTGAGCAAGAAAATAGATTATTGAAGGGAATTATAGAGAAAGGTGTCTACAAGAGCCTTGCCGGGAGTAAGCAATTCGAGGAAATTGTACGCAAGCAAGGAAGGCACCAGAAGAATCAAGGTGTTGGTTTTGAATGAAAGTTTAATGCCAATGGAGTTGAGTGGGAAGAAGGTCAATACCCCAAGACGAAGTTTGTTCCTCAACAAGAGAAGTATGATCCTACTTCTTTCCAAGGGACACAAGCTCAAGATGATCTTCCACCACAAGCACAAGCTAAAAGGCAAGGACAAGCTTCAAGAGGAGATTAATGCATTTTAAGAAGTTTCCAAAGCCATGGTCAAGCGGATTCCCAAGACTACATCAAGTTCTACTTCATCAAGTACGACTACAACTCCAAGGATTCCCATCAAGATGATGTTGATCCCTAAGAAGAAGGATTAGAGATTTCTTGAGGGTGACTCCACCAACAAACTTCACTCATATCATTTTGGCAAGAACAAGTGCAAACAACCTTCATATCATGCACTAGTTCAAGGAGTCACAAACCCTCTTGTTGGTAAGACAAGGGACAAGGTAACCCAATGCTTTCATGGACATCATCTTGTGTGTACTTCACTCTATGTCTATGGATATCCTTGTTTATTCCTTGTGGGACTAACCCGTGTAGGTATTGAAAGTGCAACTCACTCCAATGGATTGCTCCAAATGATCTACAACAACACAGAGCATCCACATCTTCAACACCTACATGAAGTCATCATCGACAAAACCCAAGGTTAGTTCATCCCTCTTAGGGGGATCTCACATCTAGGGGGAGCTTTACTCTAAGAATTGAGCTAAAGCAACTCTAACGGTGTGAACACAACAATGCTTTATGTAAAAGTGGCAACCCCACTTGTGCTTAAACGATGAGTATGACCTATGATCAAATGTTCTCATTTGACTCCCAAGTCATATACTCATATATAGATGACCTAGTCATTGCCAATTGCTTGATAGAAGCTAGAATTGGTTGTGCATGCTTTGTCACATATTTCATTTGCCATTTTTATTGTGTGAGCATGCTGTTTGCATATTTTACTCATTCAACGATATCCACTTGTTGTTTTGTTTGTTTGGCTCTTTCTTTTTATGCCAAGTGGATGGACAAGAATGCCTAAGAACCTTCTCTAGCTATCTATACTTTTCCCGTCTCAAACTCTATTAATGCTACATCACAAAGTTTGATCAAGTCAGATTCGAACCACTCTCTGTGAGGAGCACTCGGAGTCCCCGATTTGTCATAGACTTAAACTTCCAAAACCTCTTTGTGCATTTCGGTCTGACTGAGTCATCCACTTTGGTCAAACCGAGTTCACTAAGTTGATCTGGGTTTTCATCTCGGTGCAACCGATTTGAACACTTCGGTCACACCGAGTTGCAGCAACCGCTTGCGATTCTGCAATCTCGGTGCCACCGAGATGTTCCACTCGGTCACACCGACAGGGTTGGGATATAAATATCCGCGGGTGAGATTTTGGAAAAATCTTCAAAACCCCTCAGCCCGCGCGTGTCCCACTCTGCCTCCTCGGGTCTCCGGATCGCCTCCTTGCTGCCAGTGACCTATAGCCGCTGGATTCTACCATTGTCGACGGATTCTACTCCACCATCACTGCCGTAGCGAACACCCGCCGTTCTAGGGTATGTGTTTGACCCCTTGTGCTGTCTTTTTACCTCTGATTCCTAGCACGAGGACAATGCCATGATTCTTGACACAAATGCAATCAATCTATCCAGTTAAATCTTCCTTAGTCCTAGTTTGATTCAAAAATTCTAGGGTTAGCTCTCAGCAGAACTCATCTCGGACCGACCGGATCATAGAAAACGGTCTCACCGATTTGGCTTAGGCCATTGCACACGCCCTTTTCGGTCTGACCGAAAAATGCAAATCGGTGCGACCGAGATCACTTCTCTGTGAAACCCTAGCAATCTCGGTGCCACCAAACTGTGACTCGGTCTGACCGAGTTCACTAGTTTAGGTTCCAAAAGTTGCTTCGGTATCACCGAGTTTGTCAATTTGGTAGCTCCGAGATCATCTCTATAGAGAACTAAAACTAAGATTTTTGACTCATTTGTTTTGCAAAACGTCTGTACTTTGTGATGCCATTGATAACCCACAAGTATAGGGGATCAATTGTAGCCTCTTTTGATAAGTAATAGTGTTGAACCCAACGAGGAGCTAAAGGTAGAACAAATATTCCCTCAAGTTCTATCAACCACCGATACAACTCTACGCATGCTTGATGTTCGCTTTACCTAGAACAAGTATGAAACTAGAAGTACTTTGTAGGTGTTGTTGGATAGAATTGCAAGATAATAAAGAGCATGTAAATATAAACTAGGGGCTGTTTAGATAAAGAAGCAACTAAGTTAGTTTTAGTAGGGAGCTTTTTGTCACGAGAAAGTTATTTGTCCCTAGGCAATCGATAACTAGACCGGTAATCACTATTGCAATTTTATTTGAGGGAGAGGCATAAGCTAACATACTTTCTCCTCTTGGATCATATGCACTTATGATTGGAACTCTAGCAAGCATATGCAACTACTAAAGATCATTAAGGTAAAACCCAACCATAGCATTAAAGCATCAAGTCCCCTTTATCCCATACTCAAACAACCTACTTACTCATGTATGTGCTTCTGTCACTCACGCCACCCACCATAAGCAAATCATGAACATATTGCAAACCCTATAGCGGGGGTCCCTCACTCTTGCATGACACGGAGAGCATCATAGGATAGCACCAATAATAAAACATGCAACTCAAACCAATCACGATCATCAATTAACCCATAGGACAAAACGTATCTACTCAAACATCATAAGATAGCCATACATCATTAGGGAATAATATATAGCGTTGAGCATCATTTTTAAGTAGAGATTACAGCGGGTAAGAGAGAGGTTACACCGCTGCATAGAGGGGGGGAAGAGTTGGTGATGAAGGTGGTGAAGTTGTTGGTGTAGATCGCGGTGATGATGATGGCCCCCGACGGCGTTCCGACGCCGCCGGAAGCAAGGGGGAGAGAGCCCCCCTTCTTCTTCTTCTTCTTCTTCCTTGACCTTCTCCCTAGATGGGAGAAGGGTTTCCCCTCTGGTCCATGGTATCCATGGCGTGGGACGGGCGAGAGCCCCTCCGAGATTGGATACGTCTCTCTGTCTCTCCCTAATTCTGCGTTTCTGACTCTGCCCTTTCACCGTTTTTTATATTCCTGGAGATCTGTAACTCCGATTGGGTTGTTCTTAGGGATGGCAATGGGTACCCATTACCCGCGTACCCTGCGGGTAAAAACTCTATTAGGGTAAGGGTACGTAATAAAAATTTACCCATGGGTACTTAAATGGGAAAATATCATACCCATCGGATAGAAAGGGTACGGGTATGGGATCGTATAACCCGTGCCCGCGTACCCATGTACCCATCTAAAATGTTGACAAGTGGGTTTCCGTTAATATCCTAATGTATTAATTTTCCCCTCCTAATCACGCTAGGTAAAAACTCTAATGTGTAGTCAAATTATTTCAATAATTTATCGTGATTTTCTGAACTTAAAGTGTATGCCTATGTGTTGTTATTTATGATTATGTGTTGTTTTTTAACATTTTTATGTGTCACTTTATAGGCAACTATTTTTGTTTATGAGAATGTGTTGTTGTTACAATATGTTGTTGTACATTGTTGTTTGAACTTTGTTGCTATTAATAATTTATGATTATATATTGCTTTTTACAACTATTTTCTACTCAATTGATGTGTTGTAAATGCGGGTATTTTTACCCGCAGGTACCCACATACCCTGTCGGGTGACGGGTATGGGAAATAATTATACCCTTGACAGGTATGGGTATGGGTGATGGGTAAGTTCAGGGTGGATGGGTAATGGTATGGGGTAGCTCCACCCGTACCCATACCCTGCGGGTGCCATCCCTAGTTGTGCTTTGGAAATGATTTCTATCCAGATATTAGCTTTCTTGCGGTGAAAGAAAGGCACCAACCGCCTTACGGGGTGGCCACGAGGGTTAGGGGCGCGTCTGCCCCCTGCCTCGTGGGCCCCTCGAGCATCGTCTCGCGTTGATTCCACTTCCCAAAATTCACATATATTCCAAAAAAAATCTCCGTCCATTTTTATTCCGTTTGGACTCCGTTTGATATGGGTTTTCTGCGAAACAAAAAACATGCAACAAACAGGAACTGACACTGGGCACTGGATCAATATGTTAGTCCCAAAAATAGTATAAACAGTTGCCAAAATTATATGAAAGTTGAATAATATTGGCATGGAACAATCAAAAATTATAGATACGACGGAGACGTATCACTCATCTACTCTACCTCATCTAAAACCTATTCATAGGGTCTGCTGACAGTTTGCCTGCAAGATGTCTGACCAAAGTGACAGCCAGAACAAGTCTGAAGAGCAGGTCATCTGAGTGAGGGCACTAGTACCTCCAGCAGTTATGATGAGGGCAGCAGGAGCACACCTAGTAACTTGCCGAAGGCAGCTACTAGAGCAAGAAAGAAGAGAAACTCAGATTCAGAGGATGAAGATTATGTTGCAGCTGAGGATGAGGCCACTTCAAAGAAGAAAGTGATGAAGAAGGAATATGGCACTGCTGCTTCAACCAAGCCAGGGTTGAATAGGAAGGCACCAGCAAGAAGAGTTCCAATGTCTAAGCCCAGAGGATCCATTCAAGAACCTTTGGAATAACCCAAACAAACTGTTGTGGATGAGAAGAAAAGGAAAGAGAGGATCAAGAAGACCACTGCCAGTATTATTGGAAAGCCCTCTATGATGAGAGAGTCTAAAGAGGAAGAGGAAGAGGATGTTGCTCCAGCACCTAAAGCATAGAAACTTATGGGAGATGCAATCAGATCAGGGGCTGCTCCTATGCCCAAACCTGCTCCCAAAGTTGCTGCTCCAGCCAAGAGAAGCACAAGAAATATCCCTGCTGAAGAGAAGAACAAGGCCCCAATGCCTGAAGCTGCAGAAGAAGAAGCTGAAGCCCAAGTGCTAAGAAAGCTCAAACCAAAGATCCCAGACCACAATGACACACATCCTGTGGCAGAGGACATGAGCATCAGGAAGGATGCAGGTCCGAGACTTTGGAGGAAGAATGACCCCTATGCTGTGAGAAGGAGAACAGCTATGGATTACAGGTTCCACACAAAAGAACAACAAGATTTCTATGAGACAATTTTGCTTGACAAGAAGCCTATAGTATGTGACATGAGATGGGTTGACTGGACATACATCAGAGAGAATGAAGATCGTTTCCCAGGTGTGTTTGATAGCTTCAAGGACTGTGGAGTTGACAAATTTGTTGGCCAGAAGCTTACCAAGTGGAATGATGAGTTGATCATGCAATTCTACTCCACTGCTCACTTCTATCTAGATGGTAGGATTGTATGGATGTGAGAGGGTACAAGGTACCAGTCCACTTTTGATGAATGGGCCAAATTGATCAATGCCCCAGCAGCTCATGAGGATGACTTGGATGTCTATTCCAACAAGAAGAAAGACCATAACTCTATGGAAAGCATGTACAAGGAAATTCCTGATGAAGATCTAGAAACTCACAAGTTTGGATCTGTGAAGCACTTGTTATAAGGACTGCCTACAATCAACACTATCCTGAGGCATACTCTTTTTCCAAAGTCTGGAGATCACAGGATGATAAGAGGACACTCAATCAACTTGCTGCACATATTTGATGTTCCTCAGAAGTTCAAGGTGATGAGTCTGATTGTAGAAACAATCAATAGGACTGCTGCAGATCAGAAGAGGTCTTGTGGGTATGCTCCACATATTCAGATGCTCATCAACTCCAAGATGGGCACATGCACTTATTTATTGGACAAGGAGCACTTAGCGCTCAAGCCAAATTTTGAAGATAACATTGTAGTCATGGATGAGAATGATCCTTCATCGGTGCAAGCACATGAGAAGAGAGAGAAGGCAAGGGCAGAAAAGGCTCAAAAGATGCCAAGTGCTGAAGAGGCATCTCAAGTGTTCTTAAAGAGTAAGCAAGATCAACTTGGATTTTTGATCCAATCCACCTTAAGGATTGAGAAGGGCTTGGCCATCCTGACTCAAAATTAGGAGAGTTTGGAGAGAATCATTGAGCAGAAATTTTATGATCTTGATGTCAAAGTTACTGAGATTCAGTCAGTGGTTGAGCAACTTCAGGAGGAAGTAGAGGAGAAGAAAGGCAAGGCTACTACAGATGCTTTCACAAGAGTGGCAAGAGGTCTGAGGTCTGATGCAGTGCCAGTACCAGATACTAGAGCCACAACATCTGCACCAGCAGCCACAGCTTCAGTACCACCTCCAGCACCCACTCCACCAGCAGCTCTAGCTACATCAATAGAAGCCTTCGTCATTGGACTCATCTCTACACCACCTCATGGAGACCAAGCCTGAGAGAGATACATAGCACTATGCATATTTGAACTTTTTGGTAACTTGTTGCCGAAGGGGGAGAAATATGTATAGATCATAGCTTTTGAGAGAGAGAGAGAGTGTTGCTTTTTGTCTCTCTTGAACTTTATTTGGTTGAACTTTATTGTATGCCTGCTTGCTACATTATGTCTTTTGCGAGATACTTGGATGGTCATGTGGTTGATCATATGCTACTTTAATGTGTGCTTGAATGATATTATCTCTTATTTCCATATATGATCATTCACTTTGCTTGGTGACGAGTGCGTATTTTTATTGTTATCATTTTGAGCGCTCCACCAAGATGTATGTGACATGGAAGAGTGACCCATGATCCTAACAAATTGTGCATTTGCAGTCCAAAGCAAATTTTACATAATGCACAAATTTAGGGGGAGCTCTTACTTATCACATACTTCTCAAAGCGACAATGTATTTCAATCTTATCATCATTTGTTGAAGCTTTGATCTATATGTTGTCATCAATTACCAAAAATGGGGAGATTGAAAGTGCAACTATCCCTGGGTGGTTTTGGTAATGATTAACAACATATAGCTCATTGAACTAATGCTATTTCAAGTTAAACATTTCAGGAAAGTTCAATGATTGGCATGGCATGGATTAGGATTGTGGACCCCTCAAAATGCTAAGGACAAAGGATTGGCTCAAGCTTCAAAGTTCAAGACTCTAAATTTTACTTTTAGTGATCCAAGATCACATTGAGTCTATAGGAAAGCCAATACTATTAAAAGGGGATGATGTGTTGCTTAATGGCTTGCTTGCTCTCATGATGCTTAGTGATATGCTCCAAAGCCCTCAACCACTTTCTCACATCCACATATGTCCCAAACCAAAGTTCAAACTCGGCCCCACCGATTTGATTCATCCGGTGCCACCGAGTTCATTTGACATAGCCACTGCCAGAAACTCTAGTCTTTTCGATCTCACCGATAGGGATCTCGGTCTCACCGAGATGGAATTGTAAACTCTATGTTTCCCTTTGTAATGTTTCGGTCCAACCGAGATGAGCGTTGGTCCCACCGAGTTTGCAATGTAAACTCTCGGTTTCCCTTTGTAACGTTTCGGTCTAACCGAGATGAGCGAATCGGTCCCACCGAGTTTGCCTGACCAACTCTCTGGTTAGATTATTACCAAAGTCGGTCCCACCGAGTTTGTGTAATCAGTCAAACCGAGATTACGTTATTCCCTAACCCTAATGATATTGGTCCCACTGAGTTGATATGTCGGTTCCACCGAAATTCCTAACAATCACATAATGCACTGAATCGGTCCGACCGAGTTTTATGATTCGGTCCCACCGAGTTTGGTATATTGTGTGTAATGGTTAGATTTTGTGTGGAGGCTATATATACCCCTACACCCTCTCCTCATTCATGAGGGAAGCCATCAGAACGTGCCTACACTTCCACTACTCATTTTCTAAGAGAGAACCACCTACCCATGTGTTGAGACCAAGATATCCAAACCAACCATATGAATCTTGATCTCTAGCCTTCCCCAAGTTGCTTTCCACTCAAATCTTCTTTCCAGAAAATCCAATCCTATGAGAGAGAGTTGAGTGTTGGGGAGACTATCATTTGAAGCACAAGAGCAAGGAGTTCATCATCAACATACCATCTATTACCTTTTGGAGAGTGGTGTCTCCTAGATTGGTTAGGTGTCACTTGGGAGCCTCCGACAAGATTGTGGAGTTGAACTAAGGAGTTTGTAACGGCAAGGAGATCGCCTACTTCGTGAATATCTACCCTAGTGAGGCAAGTACTTCTTGGGCGATGGCCATGGTGGGATAGACAAGGTTGCTTCTTCGTGGACCCTTCGTGGGTGGAGCCCTCCATGGACTCGCGCAGCCGTTACCCTTCGTGGGTTGAAGTCTCCATCAACGTGGATGTACGATAGCACCACCTATCAGAACCATGACAAAAACATCCGTGTCTCCAATTGCGTTTGCTCTCTCCCATCCCATCCCTTTACTTTCTTGCAAGTTGCATGCTTTACTTTCCGCTGCTCATATACTCTATGCATGCTTGCTTGAATTGTATTGTGATTGCTTGACTTGTGCTGAGTTGCTAAAATTTGCCAAGAACTAAAATTGGGAAAAGGCTAGATTTTTATTTGGTCAAGTAGTCTAATCACCCCCCCCCTCTAGACATACTTTCGATCCTACACTACACCAACTAGAGAGGAAGCTAATGATAATGATCATGGAACTTCAGATCAAGTTACTACAGAACCTCATAGGTCAACCAGAGTACGATCCGCACCAGAGTGGTATGGTAATCCCATTCTGGAAGTCATGTTACTTGACCATGACAAACCTACGAACTATGAAGAAGCTACGATGAGCCCAGATTCTGATAAATGGCTTGAGGCCATGAAACCTGAGATATGATCCATGTATGAGAACAAAGCGTGGACTTTGGTGGATTTACCCGATGATCGGCTACCCATAGAGAATAAATGGATCTTCAAGAAGAAGACTGACGTTGATGGTAATGTTACTGTTTATAAAGCTCGACTTGTTGCAAAAGGTTTTCGACAAGTTCAGGGAGTTGACTACAATGAGAATTTCTCACCCGCAGCGATGCTTAAGTTTGTCTGAATCATGCATGTTAGCAATTGCCGCATTTTATGATTATGAAATCTGGCAAATGGACTTCAAAACTGCATTCCTTAATGGATTTCTTAAAGAAGAGTTGTATATGATGCAACCAGAAGGTTTTGCCGATCCTAAAGGTGCTAACAAAGTGTGCAAGCTCCAGCGATCCATTTATGGACTGGTGCAAGCATCTCAGAGTTGGAATATACGCTTTGAGGAGGTGATCAAAGCATATGGTTTTATACAGACTTTCGAAGAAGCTTGTATTTACAAGAAAGTGAGTGGAAGCTCTGTAGCATTTCTAATATTATATGTGGATGACATATTGTTGATTGGAAATGATATAGAATTTCTGGATAGCATAAACGGATACTTAAATAAAAGTTTTTCAATGAAAGACCTCGGAGAAGCTGCTTATATATTAGGCATCAAGATCTATAGAGATGGATCAAGACGCTTCATAGGACTTTCACAAAGCACATACCTTGTTAAAGTTTTGAAGAAGTTCAAAATGGATCAGTCAAAGAAAGGGTTCTTGCCTGTGTTACAAGGTGTGAAGTTGAGTCAGACTCAATGCCCGACCACTACAGAAGATAGAGAGAAAATGAAAGTCATTCCCTATGCCTCAGCCATAGGTTCTATCATGTATGCTATGATGTGTACCAGATCTGATGTGTGCCTTGCTATAAGTTTAGCGGGGAGGTACCAAAGTAATCCAGGAGTGGATCACTGGACATCGGTCAAGAACATCCTAAAGTACCTGAAAAGGACTAGGGATATGTTTCTCCTTTATGGAGGTGACAAAGAGATCGTCGTAAATGGTTACATCGATGCAAGCTTTGACACTGATCCAGATGACTCTAAGTCACAAACCGGATACATATTTATATTAGATGGTGGAGCTGTCAGTTGGTGTAGTTGCAAGCAGAGCATCATGGCGGGATCTACGTGTGAAGCGGAGTACATAGCTGCTTCGGAAGTAGCAAATGAAGGAGTCTGGATGAAGGAGTTCATATCCGACCTAGGTGTAATACCTAGTGCATCGGGTCCAATGAAAATCTTTTGTGACAATACTGGAGCAATTGCCTTGGCAAAGGAATCCAGATTTCACAAAAAGACCAAACACATCAAGAGATGCTTCAACTCCATCCGCGATCTATTCAAGGAGGGAGACAAAGAGATTTGCAAGATACATATGGATCTAAATGTTGCAGACCCGTTGACTAAGCCTCTTCCACGAGCAAAACATGATCAGCACCAAGACTTCATGGGTGTTAGAATCATTACTTTCTAATTTAGATTATTGACTCTAGTGCAAGTGGGAGACTGAAGGAAATATGCCCTAGAGGCAATAATAAAGTTGTTATTTTATATTTCCATATTCATGATAAATGTTTTTATTCATGCTAGAATAGTATTAACCGGAAACTTGATACATGTGTGAATACGTAGACAAAACATCGTGTCCCTAGTATGCCTCTACTAGACTAGCTCGTTAATCAAAGATGGTTAAGTTTCCTAGCCATGGACATGTGTTTTCATTTGATGAACGGGATCACATCATTAGGAGAATGATGTGATGGACAAGACCCATCCATTAGCTTAGCATAATGATCGTTCAGTTTTATTGGTACTGCTTTCTGCATGTCAAATACATATTCCTCCGACTATGAGATTATGCAACTCCCGGACACCGAGGAATGCCTTGTGTGCTATCAAACGTCACAACGTAACTGTGTGACTATAAAGATGCTCTACAGGTATCTTTGAAGGTGTTTGTTGGGTTGGCATAGATCGAGATTAGGATTTATCACTCCGACTATCGGAGAGGTATCTATGGGCCCTCTCGGTAATGCACATCATATGAAGCCTTGCAAGCAATGTGACTAATGAGTAGTTGAGGGATGATGCATTACAGAACGAGTAAAGAGACTTGCCGGTAACGAGATTGAACTAGGTATGAAGATACTGACCATCGAATCTCGGGGAAGTAACATGCTGATGACAATGGGAATAATGTATGTTGTCATAGCGGTTCGACCGATAAAGATCTTCATAGAATATGTGGGAACCAATATTAGCATCCAGGTTCCGCTATCGGTTATTGACCGGAGAGGTGTCTCGGTCATGTCTACATAGTTCTCGAACCTGTAGGGGTCCGCACGCTTAACGTTCGATGACGATTTGTATTATATGAGTTATGTATTTTGGTGACCGAAGGTTGTTCAGAGTCCCGAATGAGATCACAGACATGACGAGGAGTCTCGAAATGGTCGAGAGGTAAAGATTGATATATTGGAAGGTAGTATTCGGACACCGAAAGTGTTCCGGAATGTATCGGGTACATATCGGAGTACCGAAGGGGTTACCGGAACCCCGCGGGGAAAGATATGGGCCATATGGGCCATAGGAGGGAGGCACACCAGCCCACAAGGGGTGGCGCGCCCCCACCAGGGAAGGAGGCTGAATTGGACAAGGAGAGGGAGCGGCGCCCCCCTTTCCTTCTCCTCCCCTCTCTCCTTACCCTTTTCCCCCTCCGGTAAAAGTAAGGGGGGCGAATCCTACTAGGACCCCAAGTAGGACTCCTCCTACTTGGGGCATGCCTAGGGCCGGCCTCCTCTCCCTCCCTCCTTT
>NC_041385.1:106796965-106807865 GCF_002162155.2 Triticum dicoccoides
TACAACACACATCAATCATTCCAAGCCGTGTGCGGCGCCCCACCTCCATAGTTTACGCCTTCGGTCATATTCTCGCGGTGCTTAGGCGAAGCCCTGCGCGAATCACATCACCCACCTTCACCATGCCGTCGTGCTGACGGAACTCGTCTACTTCCTCGACCCTCTGCTGGATCAAGAGCTCAAGGGACGTCATCGTGTTGAACGTGTGCAGAACTCGAAGGTGCCGTACGTTCGGTACTTGATCGGTCGGAATGAGAAGACGTTCAACTACATCAACCGCATTAAGCAAACGTTTCCGCTTTCGGTCTACGAGGGTACGTGGACACACTCTCCCCCTCTTGTTGTTATGCATCTCCTAGATAGATCTTGCGTGAGCGTAGGAATTTTTTAAAAATTGCATGCTACGTTTCCCAACAATTCTTGCTCGGCGTCTGGCCTCGTTTAAATAGAGGGCGGGCGGGAGGAGCTCGATCGGCATTGCGTTTAATGCCGGCCTGCTCATGAACGGACGTGTGGCCAGAGTAGATTTCTCGGCTCCCTTGCGGGTTTAATGGAGATGTTTGAATGCGGCGAGGAGGCGTATTCAGTCAAGTGTGCAGCAGGTGGCAGCCTTGGCCGGCGCGCCGTTTCAGTGGCGAATGCAGTGAGAGGTCGCGTCCGCCCTGAGCTGCCTTCACTATAGAGCACGCGCTCTACAGCAGAATGATTGCGGGCAGCTGGCGCCGGGCGGGAAGCACGTGCGGGATGGGGAGGGGTTTTTGTTGGGTCAGAACGGTCAAAAGCGGGCTTGAGATCGGTTCGGACACCCACAATCCTCCCCCATATTGGTCTCCGATTTGCGGAAGAAAACGCGTTTGGGCCGTGCCAAGACCGTGTTGCATGGCTTGCACGGTCCGAACAGCACGGTCCGAACGATTGGGGAAGGTTTAGGAATCGGCTTTGAAGATGTTCTCATGAATCTTCGTTGCCTTTTCTCTTTCTAATAACACTCATAATTGACATTTCCTATAGGATATTCAAAGCACGAATGGGTTGCAGATCAGCACATGTCACCTCAAGGTACTAACGAAGTGCAAAGGAACCAACTAAACCATTGTTGATGCTCCTGCCGGAGATCCTGGTACACACTAAGGGTATCTACAGTCGGACTAAACAAATTTGGTCTTTCAAACGCCCGCGGACGCGTCGGGTCATCGTCCGGGCATGTACGCTTTGACACTTTATTTTATTTTTTTCATGCAGCCATGTCCTTTATTTTTTATATATATATTCGGTCACATGCATGTGATGAAAGGAAAAAGAGAAGAAAAAGACTTTGTGTGGGCCAATCCTATGTGACGGACGTGGGACCACTGACCGGACATGCCTGAACACTTTTTATACTCATCTCATATATGAGATGAATATGAGGGTTGCCGGACAGTCCGGGCATTTAAGGAGGCTTTGAAGAGTCCGATTGGGTCATTTTTTTGCTTCTCTTTTCTGTCTGGTCAATGGTCCCCGTGCCCGCCCGATTAATTTAAGGTGTCCAGGCTGTAGATGCTCTAATAATATGACAGAAAAGTGTCCCGTGAAGACATTGAACTTGCAAGATGTCTGGTTGTTCTCTAGTTTTTACCTTTTTGGATCCCCTGCATGTAAGTGTTTTTATGTTTTTTGCATTATTCAATAAGGCCATACAAAATATAAATGCATAGTTTTTTGCGTTAAATAATTATATAGGTCAACTCAAAGTCTTCTACCTACAGATTGATGATGTGTTCTAACCAGGCGTCATGCACACCAAAAAATTCAGTGGCTTCATCAAGCCACACTCCGGCTAGCCGGGAGCATCAACTGATCAAGCAGACCCTCAACATACACCGCATATGCACGTGAGTGTGACAAATCATTTGCACATTAGTGTTAAACTCTATCTCTTTTCCACTTGCCAAGTTGCCAATGAAGGAAGTAGAAAGACGTGCCAATTAATCCCATCATCTGCCTACATCTAGACCAAGCCAGCATGGTCCTCCATTGGTAGCTAGCTAGCTACGAGTGCAATGATGCTTTGGTGTTACAACAGGTGTCAGTAATGAAGTGAGTTGATCAGATAGGTGTCACAGGAAATATTGTTGTTGCAATCATGGACATGATCATCTCTCCCTCCGAAAACTAGTACGTTGCTCAGTCGTTTGCCGCTACTGCAGGTTCGCGAGTTCTGATTATTAAAAATCTCAAAGAAGCTCTGCAAGCGCGACAGATGGCAGCAATGGCCACGACAGCCGCGCACTGCAGCTTCACTGTGCCTGGATTATGTCGTTCACTCAAGTCATTTTCGGGAAGACCAATGGCGATTTTGGATGACTACTCAATCTGTAATGTGCCTCCCGACTACTGGACGAGGGCAGAAAATGACGCCCCATTTGACATGTGGTTTGTGGGGTGTTTCCTTCCATTGCTCCCCTGTCAATTCTACACTCATATCTCAACCGTCTATTGCGACTAGCCGCTAAAGGTGCAAAATTCTGGTCGATGATATATTTACTGATGAGTTCTCTACCAGAGAAAATGTATAATGACATGTTCACAGACTGTTTTTTGCAAGGAAGACAATTTTTACTCAATTTAATCTTATTGCACGAGTGAAAATCATCACAGCAGACCACAAAGAACAACATCGACCAACTTGACGACCCACACAAAGGCACAACATACCGCCGAGAAGAAAAGCATAGTCGAGATTGTCATGCGCCATCACCAGCGACTAAAACTTCACCAATCGACGACAAGCAAGGATGCCCTCGCCGCAACAAACCTTAAAACCCATGTCGGTCCATGTCAAACAATCTACCATCCATGCTAGTGAGAAGAGAAGCAACGAAGCAAGCACGAGAAGAGCGCTGAGCATGCACCGACCAGCCCCGGCAATGCTGAACACCCATCTCATGCCATCAACACGGTCGAGTCATCTTCTCTCTCAAACTATTGTTATGTTTGTTAGATAATAACGAGAATAAACGAGATATAGAGACACGGATTTTTACGTGAAAACCCTTGCGGAAGAAAACCACGGACGCACGAAGGCCCAATCACTATGATGGAGGAATATTACAAGTACGAGACGACATACCGTCTGAAGTGCGACTACATGGGGTGTATGAGGGGCAACACATAAGCGTCCTTATAGGACAAGTAAACGAGTTGTACTCGTACGCGTCGGTACCAACGCAAAGCCCACACCGTATGTACTACGTCTAGTCCAATACGGTAGAATTTGGATCACAATTTAACAATCTCCACCTTGAGCCAAATTCCCTCGAGTAGTCGAAGAAAGTGAATAACTTCATCCAAATCAGCATAAACACCTTGTGCGACAAAGTCCATAGGACTAATGAGAAATACCAACTAAGCCTGAGCAAAGCTCAAACTTATTGGTCGGAACTGGCTTTGTCATCATATCAGCAGGATTATCGTGAGTACTTATCTTGCATACCTTCAAATCACCTTCAGCAATAACATCTCGAATATAGTGATATCTGACATCAATGTGCTTTGTTCTCTCATGGTACATTGGATTTTGGTAAGATATATAGCACTTTGACTGTCACTAAATATGGTAGGGCAAGATGAATCTCCACAAAGCTCAGTGTACAAACCTTTCAACCAGATAGCTTCTTTGCATGCCTCGAAAATAGTCATATACTCAGCATCAGTAGTGGAACAAGCCACAATAGACTGCAAAGTTGCTCTCCAACTCACAGCACAACCACCAATGGTGAAAACATAACCTGTGAGTGATCTTCTCTTATCCAAATCACCAGCAAAATCAAAATCAACAAAACCAACAAGTCCATCTCCAGTTTCCCCAAACTGTAAATAAGCATTAGATGTACCTCGCAGGTATCTGAAAATCCACTGAACTGCTTTCCAATGCTCTTTTCCAGGATTAGTCATGTATCTACTGACAACACTCAATGCATAAGATAAATCCAGACGAGAACAAACCATGGCACACATAAGTGAACCAACTGCACTTGAATAGGGAACTCTAGACATGTACTTAATATCTGCATCTGACTTAGGACATAAAGCTGATGACAATTTGAAGTGTGCAGCTAACTGTGTACTCACCGGCTTGGCATTATGCATATTAAAACGACGAAGAACTTTATCAATATATCCCTTCTGACTTAGGTATATTTTTCCAGATGGTCTATCTCTGGATATTTCCATGCTAAGAATTTGCTTTGCTGCACCCAAATCCTTCATCTCAAATTCATTACTCAATTGCTTCTTTAGTTCATTAATCTCTGACATACCCTTTGCAACAATAAGCATATCATCAACATAAAGGAGCAAATAAATAGTTGAATCATTGACAGTTTTCAAATAAACACAACTATCATAATTAGACCTGTTGAAACCTTGAGAGAGCATAAATGTGTCAAATCTCTTGTACCACTGTCTAAGGGATTGCTTCAATCCATAAAGAGATTTCTTTAACTTACAGACAAGCTTTTCTTTTCCAGGAATAACAAAACCTTCAGGTTGTTCCATATAAATATCCTCTTCTAGTTCTCCATGTAAAACTGCAGTTTTAACATCCAATTGTTCAAGCTCAAAATCATGCATGGCAACAATACTGAGTAAAGTGCGAATAGAACTATGTTTCACAACAGGAGAAAAGGACTTCGTTATAGTCAATACCTGGAATCTGACTGTAACCTTTAGCAACTAACCTTGCTTTATATCTTGTCTCATTATTAGGAGAAACACCTTCTTTCCTCTTGAAAACCCACTTGCAACAAATATGTTTCTTCTCTCTAGGCAATTTTACTAAATCCCAAGTGCCATTCTTTTCAAGTGATTCCATCTCATCATGCATAGCGGTCATCCATGTATTACAATCACCAGAAATAATAGCCTCGGAATATGAAGAAGGCTCAGCATTACCTTCATTTTCTTCTGCAACAGATAAAGCAAAAGAAACAATAATGCACTCTTTAATTAACCTGTCAGGTTTATTAATACCCCACCTAACTCTGTCACGTGCAAGATTCCAACCGAGTGGAACAATAGGCTGATTTGGAGTGGGGGTGACATACTCATCATCAACGACGGGTTCATCATGTGCATCAACAATTTCATTACCAGATGTATCACCTGTTTCAATAACATGCTCCACCTGAACAGTAGGCTGCTGTTCACTCTCAACAGGAACAGTAGTAGATGGAACATCATGTAACATAGCAGATTCGTTAAAGATAACATTTCTGCTAATAACCACCTTCTGGGTTTCGGGATTCCACAATTTAAAACCTTTAACACCACACTTATAACCAAGAAAGATGCACTTAACATCCCTAGGCTCCAACTTTCCATTATCAACACGAGCATAAGCAGTGCAACCAAAAACTATCAACTATGAATAATCAGCAGGTGAACCAGACCATACCTCAATTGGAGTTTTCTTATTAAGAGCAATAGATGGTGAACGATTAATGAGATAACAAGCAGTGGAAGCGGCCTCAGCCCAAAAACGCCTATGCAAACCTGCATTGGACAACATGCAACGGGCTCTGAAAATAATGGTCCTGTTCATACGCTCAGCAACGCCGTTTTGTTGAGGAGTATAAGAAACGGTGTAATGTCTGACAATGCCTTCAGACTTGCAATAATTCTTAAATTGCTTAGAACAGAATTCCATACCATTATCAGTGTGAAGTATTTTTATCTTCCTTTCAGTTTGTCTTTCAATCAAAATCTTTCACTCCTTAAAAGCTGAGAATGCTTCATATTTATGCTTCAAGAAATAAGGCCAAACTTTTTTCGAATAATCATCAATAATAGTCAGCATGTAACTTGCACCACCTAGTGACTTATTGTGAGATGGTCCCCATAAATCAGAATGCACATAATCAAGAATACCTTCAGTTGTATGGGTTGAAGTATTGGACTTCACCCTCTTGTGCTTGCCGAAGATACAATGCTCAAAAAATTTCAATTTACCAGGTTCATATCCATCAAGGAGACCTCTCTTATTTAACTCTGCCAAACCAAATTCACTCATATGTCCAAGACGCATATGCCAAAGGTTAGCAGCATCACAATCAGAATTCTTTGAAACAACTGGAGTAGCGTTACCTGAAACTGTAGAACCTCGAAGGTAATAAAGACCATTGGTCGAACTTAAGTCACCTTTCATCACAACAAGGGAGCCTTTGGTGACCTTCAAAACACTATCTCCACCTGAATACTTGTACCCCTTTACATCAAGGGCACTCACAGAGATAAGATTTCTCTTCATCTTCGGAATATACAGAACATCTGTCAAAGTTCTGATCATGCCATCAAACATCTTGATTCGAACGGAACCTATGCTTTCAATCTTGCACGGTGAATTATCATAACCCGAAACTGAACCAGCAGAAGTAGTGGAATCAAAAGTAGTAAACCAATCTCTATGTGGACACATATGAAAAGTGCATGCAGTGTCAAGTACCCACTCATCATTGGTCTCAGCACATCCAGCAATAACAACAAGAGCATCATCGGAACTATCATCACGAGCAACATTAGCAGAATTTTCACCTTGTTTGTTACCTTTCCTCTTTTCCTTGTTCTGCAATTTGAAACACTCTGAGATGTCATGCCCGTCTCTCTTGCAATACCTGCAATACTTCTTGTCTCTGGATTGCGACCGGCCCCTGTGGCCGTTCTTACTTTTGCCTCTGTTTCCATTATTGGAGTTCTTGTCTTTGTCCTGCCACGAACAGATAATCCCTCGGCTTGGGATGAACTCGAACCATCATGAGGCACAATTAATTTCATCTTCTCCTTAGAGTTCAAAGCTTCATAAACTTCATTAAGTGTGAGAGTATCACGACTGTATAATATGGTGTCTCTAAAATTGGTATAAGAACTTGGTAGTGAACAAAGTAACATTAAAGCAGTATCTTCCTCTTCATACTTAACCTTCATTGCAGCTACATCAGATATGATCTCTTTAAATTCTGAAATATGATTCAAAATATTACCTCCCTCGGATAATCTGTGCAGGAATAATTTTTGCTTCAGATGCATCTTGCTGGTGAGATCTTTGGTCATGCAAATCCCTTCCAGTTTTAACCATAGAGTGGCGGCAGTTTTCTCGCTCAAAACTTCCTGCAAAATATTGTTATGCAAATGAAGTTGAATTTGTGACAAAGCCTTACAATCAATTCTTTTCTCCTCATCAGTCCAGTCCTGAATTATATTCTTCCCAAAACTATCCAGTGCTTCATCATAGTCGTATTGTGCCAACAATGCCTGCATCTTGACTTGCCATAGGGTAAACCTTGTGTCACGGTCCAGCAGCGGAAGATCGTACTTCACGAAAGCCATGAGTCAATAAATTGTGCACAAAGTAGTACAAGTAGGAGTAAAATAATTCTTGATAGAATTAATATGCGGAGCAAACAAACAGAGAAGATAGCACCTGGTAGCTTGTTTTGTAGTGGACGTAGCAATTAAAAAAACCAACTGTAGCTTCACGACAAATAGTACCAGTAGCAGGCTATCTAGTACTAGCTCTTGATCAGATAGGATTAAAGAAAACGAATCTGGACTTGGTGGCTTCACGTGAACAGTACTCAAACTAGTACTCCCTCTGTTCCGCGTATAGATTTTTTAAGAAATCAAAATTTACAAACTTTGACTAGCTTTGTAGAGAAAAATATATACATCTTGAATACCAAATACATATCATTAGATACATCACAAGACGTATTTTCATATTGTATACATTTTATATTATACATATAAATAATTTTCCATACAAATTTGGTCAAACTTGGTAAGTTTAACTTTTTAGAAAATCTATATGCACTACATTATGAAACAGAGGTAGTACTCCACACGGCTTGGTAGATGAACGTGGCTTCGCTCTCCATGCCTGAAAAGTAGTACTAGCAGCAGCAACGACGGTAGATTTCTCAGGAGCAGCACTCGAGGCGCTGCGTACGAAGCAGCAGCGGCAACTCGGTGACTTGCTGATTTGACGCGACGGAGCGGTGGAAGTTTTATGTTGGCCACGGACGACTGCTCGATTAGGAATCGGATCAGCAAATCCTGTCGGTCTCGGCGACTTGCGGCGACGGCGAACACGCAACCCTAATCTCACCTTTCAAATCTTGTCTTCGAACCTCAGCTCTATATACCACTTGTTAGATAATAACGAGAATAAACGAGACACAGAGACACGGATTTTTACGTGAAAACCCTTGCGGGAGAAACCACGGACGCACGAAGGCGCACTCACTATGATTGAGGAGTATTGCAAGTACGAGACGACAGACCGTCTGAAGTGCGACTACATAAGGTATATATGAGGGGCAACACATAAGAGTCCTTGTAGGACAAGTAAACGAGTTGTCTCGTACGCGTCAGTACCAACGCAAAATCCACACCGTATGTACTACGTCTAATCCAATACGGTAGAATTTAGATCATAATTTAACAATGTTTGTGCTTACCTTCCATTTTCAGTGGCATGGTAGACTCTTGTACGGTAAAAAAATGATGCACAGGGCATAGGCTCGACAAATCATTGCACTTGTTGACATGTAGCTAGGGCCGCCACGTTGGGTTCACTCCACCCGTGTCAAGCCAACCAGCCGTCTCAAATCTTGAGCTCAAGAACAGACGCATGTGTTTATAGCTAGCAAAAGAGGAGAGCTCCTCTTTTAGTATGCGGGGCCAAAAATGGATTTAATTCAATCACCACACGTGTTACAGAGATTCAGGGGATGATATTCTTTTGTATGTATTTACCTAGAAACACTGAAAATCTCATCCTAGTGTAAGACTAGCCACAGTGGGAGTAACTTCAGCGGTAACATCGAGTCCAACTCAGCAAATTTGCTTACGTGGCAATGAGTTAATGAGGAGAGAGGTAGTTACAGTAACTTAGCTAGTTACTGTAACATCACATATCCCAATGTGATATGAGTCTATAACCTAATAAATGAAGCTTTGTATGTTACCACACTTGTGTTACTACCCACTATGAAGGTAGTAACATAGTCTAGGGATATGTGTATGTTACTAGTGCATGTTACTATGCATTGTGGCTAGTCTAAGAAAATTGACCCAGTAGGGTAGTACCGGACAGGAGATGCCTTCAAAACGCCGTCATCATCCGGTGCGTGGTCCTCCTAGTATGCAGCAGTCACGTGACCTCTCTCATCTCCTTAGACTAGCCACAATGGTAAATAACATACACTAGTAACATACACATATCCCTAGACTATATTACTACCTTCATAGTGGGTAGTAACATAAGTGTGGTAACATGCAAAACTTTATTTAGTATGTTATAGACTCATATTGCATTGGGACATGTGATGTTACAGTAACTAGCTAAGTTACTAGTACTACATCTTTCCTCATTAACTCATTGCCACATAAGCAAATTTGTTGAGTTGGACTCGATGTTACTACCGAAGTTACTCCCATTGTGGCTAGTCGGCTGCCCATAATGGTAGTATCATAGGTAATATCATGCATGCCAACTAAGCAATTTTGATGAGGTGACATAGAATTAAATGAAGGATGAGATGCTTGAGTATCATATTAAATGATGTGTTACTTTGTATCATGCATGACAACAAATATAGTACTCTATGATACCAATACATGATACTTTGCATTACGGATGTAGTATCATACACTAGTATCATATGCATGATACTAATATATGATACTCACCGTTACAACCAGCCTTATCTTTGACGGGGTTTTATCTTGAATTATTGGGAAAAGGTGCACAATTATGGATGTTGGCATCTTCACTGTCATGTACTAGTACAATCATTTGGCAAAGAAACATGTACACTAGTACAATCACGTTGGTTTGTAATTATGAGCAATGTCAAGGAAAAGACTAGAGCTCAACCGACTGATATTAGTCGCACCGGTGGCCGCCTCACGCACGTGACGTGTGTTCTTGTGGGAACTCAGCCGAAATTTACAATATGACTCCATGTTGCAATTGCAACACGGGTCATGTTGCAAAAGACATGGGCAACACGAGGCGCGTGATGCATGTCCGTGTGGGAGCCCAGCCTAGGATTGCAACATGACCTATGTTAAAAAGGACGGGAGAAGCACAAGTGTAGGTGCTTGGCCTGAAATTGTAACATTGTCCTTTTTTGCACAGGACGGGAGAAGCGCAAGGCGTGAAACATGTGTGTAGGAGCTCCGCCTGAGATTGTAACATTGTCCTTCTTGCAAAGGACGAGGGCGGTAGGATTTGTATATATAGACCGCGTTGCAATAAAGCATTTCTTTTACATGAACCATGGAAAACATATTGACGAAGCACAACATTATGTTGCAAGGCCCCGAATGCAACTTTTGAGGCGGGGAAAGATCGAACGGTCATCTTACATGTCACCCAATGGTTGTCGAGACGATTGATGCGATCCGATTATCATCCAACTGGTTGTGTGGTGTTGTCCTAATTTTTATGATGGGTTGTTACTTTTTTATTAGTGGGTTGTCACTTCTTGTTTGCACATGAAATAAGCGAACACTGCATTCCTAACATAAAAGTAGACCTTAGGTTGAGGTCCACGTTCTGTAAGGGTTCTTCATGTGCAAGTCATCGATGTCTCGACCTCTGTCTTATTGTCTCGACTTAAACCAGCAGATGCATCATGCATCATTGTACGTGCAACATATGCAACCGCGATCTTGCCTTGCGGACGTGGTGCACACGCGTCGTCGATCCGGGCCCCCACTGCATCTACGCAGAAGCGGTGCGCAATCACTACAAACGGAGGACGCAGCGTTCCTGCGCGCACCACACATGACAAGATTTAACACACAATACATTTGAAGAGAACACCTCATGAATTAGTGGCGGAGCTCTATGTGT
>NC_041385.1:106808326-106810962 GCF_002162155.2 Triticum dicoccoides
CCGCCCCCCCAGCGCCCAACACTCATATTTTCTTGCGGCCCCGGCAGATTCCGTCTAGCTCCACCACTGTCGTGAAGCGACCAATGAGAGAAGAAAAGTACGATGAGATCGTGGAAAGAGAAAGGGAAACACTTTGTATCATTAGTCTTATACGGATCATTGGTCAGACCACTCGTGGGCCATTGATCTTTTCTTGATCACACAGACGAGAAATGGCAACTTAACCCCCACATAATTAGTTGATGACCACCCGGTTTTCATCCATGTCCTCATAACTACTCCCCTCTGATCACGCACCTATTTCATCTTCCCCAAATCCCCCTTTCCTCTCACCTGCCTGCCTGCCTTGATGCACCCCACCTTGATTCCTGTTCACCGGGATCCCAACCCACCTCGTCCCGAGCTCGGCGCCAGCCGCTGGCAGATTTGATCACTTATACCGTCCCACTCCGTGAGGCTACGTTGGGCGACCTTGTCGGCGTGCCACCAGATTTTGGCGTCCATGGATGACAACTTGCTCCCTGGGACTCCGCGGGGCTTCCCTGCCTCCCGTCCGTCGGAGAACCATACATGAGTCGGATAATGGAAGGTATGGCATTGCGTCAACCCCCCACCATCATGTGTCCTAATTTCTGATCATTGTCAACAATACAATTCGATGTTTCCAGTAAGCAGTAACCATGCTTGGTAAGCATCAGATATGTGCTTCGGCATTCTAGTTTGTTTGCATCAATGGATGAAATTGGTTTATGGATCACCAAATGATCGATGCACACATATCTTTATTTAAATGATGCAGACACATGTTGGCAATATTCATTGCCAACTTGGAGTTACGAAATTATATGCTTCCACTAGATATGAATTACGTCACAACAAATTGATGTTTCTTAATATCCATGCTTCCCAAATTCATTTGATGTTTTCTTTGGTCGCCCAGGTAGTTTGGGGCAACAGAAACATATTTCTACTCCCTTTTGTACTTACTATTGCATTTTCAAGAGAATTGTTTGTATTTAAGATGGCCATCATGCTTCCTATATTTCATATATATATATATATATATATATATATATATATATATATATATATATATATATATATATATATATATATATATATGCTGAAGTGGCGGTCTGAAATGTCTCATTTATCCTTTTTGAATGATGCCAAATCAAATCCAATAAATATCCAAAAAAAATTAGGACCATGTGAACAGTAGCATGTAGGAAGAGTAGATGCTTCCTTACACGGAATTCTTTGCTTCTTCAATACGGTACCATACATCTTCGTAATACCCGTTATTGGTTCATACCTTCTATACTTACGGACCATGTCTAATGAATGTATAACTCAAACAGTTCTATGCTAGCTTTGGAGCTAATGGGCGCAACTGCAGACATATATGGATGCGACCGTTGCATGCAGCACTAAGTGTGATGGCAGCTGGAACCACCCTGCAATGAGGATAAACGCAAGCGAGGAAAACGAGTCTACAGTCTATATAGAAACATATGACAAGAACTTAGGATATATGACAGGAACTTAGGAAGCATTGTACTCATTATTTGTAACTTGAAGGAAAAGAAATGTGTATCATGTCTGAAACTAATTGTATGAATGAACAAAGCAACAAGTAAAGTTATATTAGATTAGAAGTAAATTTATTTTACCATGCATTCACTTCTATATTGGATGGAAGCAAAGGTTTCTTGTGTGGGAAACTTGGTAAAAGGATATATGGGACACAAATTTCTGATATGAGAACAAATTCTTAGATGCAAAATTTTGTTTCACGGAACCGAAGTGTTTGGACAGAAACTTTTGTCATGTCCAAAAGTTTTCAGTTGCGACCGAAGCAAATTATCTTGTCATGGAAGAATTGTTTTTCACAATAAAATGTCACACGAGATTTTTTTTTGCTTACATCGAAGCAAATTCATTGTGCACTCGAAGCAATTTTTATAGGGAAACACTTCCGTGCAGATGCCCGATGGGAGCAATTCGACAACCATCGACACGATGCTCAATGCACTTTTTTACCCCATAGACTCAATTGCTCAATAACTCGATTTTCTCTCCACGTCCTAACCCATAACCCCTCGCACATTGAGCTCACCTGCCCCAAACCCACGTGTTTGTCGTCCCCATCTCCATCGATTGACTCCTCCCGAGTCAACTCCATCACTGACCTTGTCAATCACATCGTCGGCTGGGATCTCTCCTCCATCAAGTAGCCTTGCTTCCTATGGTCATGAGACGCACCACGTTGTTGCGCCGTCGTATCTCGTTTTTGCACCTGACATTAGACACAACGTGCGAACTTGCAACCCCATCAACGCGCCAGTCACTTACTATGTTGGCTCCCGTCCATAGTGGGGGAGCTTCGTCTCGATGCTTCATGACCTAATAAGTCATGCTACCTACCATAGTGTCACATGCTTCCTATCCTAACCAAAATTAAATTGGTCATAACTTCCTACATCAACTAGCACAAATAAAATTGAACTATGTTCATGTATGTGCATTCATTCTTCATGGGAGGGAAAAAACCTTCATACCCTAAACATGTATGCTTCTAAGCACTATCAAGGCAGATACTTCTTCCCAACTAAACATGTACCTCAACAAACAAT
>NC_041385.1:106811121-106819982 GCF_002162155.2 Triticum dicoccoides
TTTTTATCTTCTCTCTCATCAAACGCATGTACCATGAGCTAATGTAAAAGCAGCACATCAGACACAACAGACATCAAACGCCCCCAATACACATGAGAAGTACTACAGAAACATTGAAAAACACTGCAAATCATCTTCCATTTATCTATTCGTCACCATCATGGACAATTTGGGGATTTGTGAGCTGCTGATTGGACCGATCTGCAGCCCCACCCCCTGCTTCGGAACTCATCCCAGGCCACGGAAATTTTAGATCAGTGGAGTGGAAGCAGGACGATGAACTAGATTGGAGAACTCAAGATACTCAATTTCAAAGTCCAGGTGCACCATTTTTCCTTGATCTGGGGTGAACCGTGCAATGAGGGATGGAGAGAATGAGTAATCAGATCATGGAGGCCGTTGGTTACGGCAGCAGTTAGGAAGCACGCAATTAGCGGCCATTACTAATCTCTCGCGGGGCTAAACTACCAGATCGGGCATACATCATGCTTCCAATCCAACGGCCAACGACTAGTCTGATAGAGAGATAATTACAGCCACGGTCCTTGTACTCTCTGGCACGTAACAAGATCATCCTCACACTCATGGAATGCTCCATTATGGTCCTCAAATACGATGATACACTCCAATACAGTCCCCGCCATGCCCCGTATGCAGACTCATGCCATGTAAGCATAGAAATGTGGGTCCCACACCACATGTCAGCGCCTTGAGATAGAAATCAATGGAAAAAAATAACTCTAACGCGGTGAGGTTCAAGCAAGAGACCACAGGCCATCTGCGCAACATGAGCTTAGCCACCAGACCGACGTGTGGTTACTGTACAGTGCAAATATAAATCAATTTCGTGTATCGCTCACGTTCGGAAGAACATAAAATTGGGCATGCTTCAGTAGTGTAGCGTACGTATTTTAAGAAAATCTTCAAGCGATTTTCCCGATATGTATTCTATCCATTTTTAAAAAAAGTACCATGTTTGTGTTTAATTTTCCTATTTATTTTTAAATTTAATTTTTCGAGATAAAAAATCACAGTTATTGTGCATTTTAAATCTTTGTTCTATTTTCATTCTTTTGTACGCTGAAGAGGTAAACATAAAATTTTCCTAAAATTTATGTGGATTTAAAAAATGTAAGCAAATTTATGTATCTTCATTCAGGACCACAAGCACTGAAGCACACACAATTGTTGTGCATCCTTATATTTTTTTCAAATACACAACTACTAAAAATTGACAACTGGTATTTTGAATAATGCTTGTTGTGGTTTTAGAAAATAGTAATATTTTTACCCCATTATATGCCCAGCTACCGGTTTTCTTATTGTTTTCCTTCAAGTTTGTGTTTATTTTTTGAATGCATTATTGACATTTTAAAAAGTGCATTTACAATTACATGTTAAGCACTTTCCAAAACATTCTGAACATTTTTTTCAAATGCACAAACACTTTATTTACCATCCATGGCTATTGTAATTTTTTTTTCTTACATTTAATTTTTCAAATGTGGAAAAATAAAATTAATCGTGAACCTGGAAAATAAATAAAAAAGAAAACCAGTAGAATAGAAGTGATAGTCTCATGGAGAGGTACATGGAGGCGCACTATGTAAACATCTAGCTCAGAAATAAAACAGGAGCACAGTTTTGCTTTGTGGTTAGTTTATGAGCGCTTTGCAATCAGCGACCACAAGTCTCTGGTTCAAACATTCCTCTTGCAATTTGTTTCTCTAATCTTTCTCTCTCCTGTACTTACATGTGGGTCTCATGCTTCTACTGTACGATAGCGTGACACAGGCTGGGCTGCTATGCGTACCGCGAGACGTAGTCAGGACCGTATTGGAGTGTATCCTCGTATTTGAGGACTGTAGTGGAGCATTTCACGAGTTCGAGGACCATCATGTTACACGCCGGAGAGTACAGGGACTGCATGTGTAATTATCTTAATAGAGAGATGAAAATTACCAGTAGTCGATAGAGAAATGAGATCGACGGTCGGACCATCTCTCTCTGCCTTCATTGTTGGGCGACGAGTAATAATGTCTAGACTGGGTCCCGCGTGTCCGCGTCAGGCGCGCATGGGGTATCCCGTATCCGGCGGGAGGGCGACCTGAAAACGCAGGCCCCCGGTGATTCGCCGGGCGATCTCCCTGCCGTTCTCGTCCGGTGATGCACGAGTGTGACGCTGGCTCATAGTTTGCCTCAGCCAACAGCTCGATCGGCATCATCCGCCTCGCCGGACAGAGACGTGCGCACGCGACGGCCGATCCGATGCGGTGAAACAGGGCCGGCGATTCCGTGGGCGTCTTTTCGTCCGGGTGATCTGCGACGCAAAACAGGAGGGAATCTGAAGGCCGTGACAGGAGGATTTGGTGCCGTTCCGGTTGTCATAATACTACCCCACGGAGCAGCATGCTCGTGTGGCTCCGTGGCGCGAGCGAGCGTGGCACCACGGGAGTCATTCATCCCGAAGATGGACGGATCCGGGCCGTGTGTCCATGGAAATATATATGCTCGTCGCCATCTGCCGAAAGGGATTCGAGGGACGCGCGCTTGGCCCGTTTTGTAACCCGGACACAGTAATGGAGCTGCGTGGGGGAGAGGAAAGAAGATCGAATAGAGGAGTCGAGGAGTGTTCGGTTAGAGCATCCAGACTTAAGCAAATTCGACCCCCTAAACATCCGCCGTTCGGTCAATGTCCGGATATATTTATTTTAAGCCTCTATTTGTTTGTACATGCAGCCATGCTTCTTATTTTCTTCCTAGCATATACTCCTACTACAGTCAGTCATCTCAAATCCCACTCGAACGTCCACGGACGCATCCGACCAGTTACCGAACGGGAGAGAAGAAAAAAATAATCCAATCGGACCCCTAACGTCATTTGTATATGTTCGGGTTGTCTGCAAACACCTCGTATTGACACAAAACCTGGTGAGCATATGAGGGCTCGCGGACGCTCCCGGTCAGTTTGCCACGTAGGACGCGGCTCACCTCAGACCACCATTTCTCTTTTTATTCTTTCTTTTTTTTCTCCCCCTTCATCTCCACTAATCATATCCAAGTGACTAAACATATACGAGAGAAAATAAGGAGCATGGTTACATACAAATGGGGGCTCAAAATGGACATATCCGGACACTGATCGGGCGCGTCCGCGGACATTTAGATTGACATATTTGCTAAGTCCGGTTGTAGATGTTTTATGTCCCGTGGCATGCATGTGATTGGTGGATATGAAGAGGGAAAAAAAGAAAGAAAGAATATGTGATTAGTGCAACCGGTTGCCTTCTTGTGAAAGTGCTCGGGGGTTTATTTTGGGACAATTGTACTTTCGCTATGTGCATCAAGAACAAGTTTCACTCTTCCCATGGCTTGAACAAATTGTTATGTAAATGTAATTTTGACAAATTGTGTACACACATCTCCAGTATATTTCGTATCATCACACCGTCATCTTTTGAAGTTTGTAGTTCAGGCTTTGTTTTGAAATAGCTTCGACCATACAGTCTGACTAAGGATTACAGCGCTCCATCAGTTTGATAAAACCTCCGATCAAACAGTGACAAAATGAAATACAGCACCCTGAGAATGTCACTATAGACATTCCTTTTCCCCCACAACTCTTCTATGAAACCTTCAATCAAACACTGAGAAAATGGCCAAAGCAGCTGGGAGGCATACAGAATGCATCTCAGTTTATTTGAGAATTGTTCTTACGCACATCTGGTTAAGTAGTCCTATATTCCAACTGTAGTTCATTGCCATCTTTCCTTGCCACTAGCAGTGCAGCATAGTGTAAACAAATAAACTGTGTTGTGAGTGATCTCCTGCTTTCCTGACGTGCTGTTTTTTTTTTTTGAACTGGCCAACAATTGCTGGTTTTTCATTTACTTAGCAGGAAGAGAGCGACAAAGTTGTTTGATCAAGCGACCGGTGAGTGGTGAAGAAGAAAAGCAAAAGGAACTAGTGGAGTATCATGCTGATATCTCATGGTACATGCACCATCTATTCTAAACAACAGGGGGAAACGCTGCATACTCCGGAGTTGTACAACAACACTCGATTGCCATTTATTAGTATTCATCAATATACTATGTACAGAGCGGTAAACTCCCAAAAGCGTACACAAGTACAGACCTAGTACAGTATATCACAGCACAATGGGCGGCCAAGCTTGATCGATCAGAAGCGACGCGCCAGCCTCCAGAACCACGCCATGATCCCATTCTCATTGTCCTCGTCGTCTGAATCCGAGTCGCTGTCGGTGTCCGAGAAAGAGTGCTCGCCGGGCCGCTCCTGTTCCGGCCCGTGCTCCTTCAGCACCTCGCTCTTCAACGCTTGGTGGCCCTGGCCGCCGAAGGACAGCGACTCGTCGGAGATCGCCACGTCGTCGCCGCCGCACCGGATGATCTGGGGGAGCTGGCGGGCCGGGTGAACCACCATCTCCTCCTCCTCTGTTATGGAGTGGACTTTGGTCGGGTTGGCCGCCTCGGCAGCCGCCAACTGCTTGTCCAGAAGCGGCTCGGCGGCGGCCACGCGGTCAACGGCGTCGGGCACTACTTGCGTCGGAAGCTCGACGGGTAGGCGCGCCGGGACAGAACCCACGAGGAGGCAGCAGACGAGCACGAAGAGGGAAGCAGAGGCGCCGGTGCGCGCCATGGGTGTTGCTTGTGGACTGGTGGCGCGTGATCAGTGTGGTGGTGGAATGGAAGCGTGGAAGGGAATATGCTGGGCGGGGAGCTATGCAAAAGAGTGAAAGACCAGTTGGAATTTTCGATGTATTTAGAGTCAGGAATCCCGAAAGGTCGTTTCGATGTATTTTCGCTAAGGAAACGTTCCCTTGTCGCCTTCATGTTAGGAGAGGGAGACGACTTTGAGCGAGAGCGACCCAGGAGGTAGATTCTCTTGGTGCACATTGTTTAGCTTGCTACAGGTTTTATGGTGTCGCTGCTTATTCTTTGCGAGGCACATAGTATGAGTCTATGAGACATTTAGATATTTTATGGAACACAGGAACAGCACCCAAAGGGGCGCAAACGCGCAGGTCAGCGCTCTCCCGACGGGTTATTGGTCTGACCGGTCGCTTCAAAAAATGTTCGCGGACTTTCAAAAATCTTTATGAATTTTAGATTTCTTTGTGAATTCACAAACTATTCAAGGATGTAGAATATGCTAGCGATTTTAGGAAAGCCTTCGCGACTTTGAAAATGTTCTCAATTCAAAATATGTTCGTGCATTCAAAAGTATTTGCAATTGCAAAAAAAATGATTGAGTGCTGGAAAAATGTTCATGATTTCAAAAAAATATTGACGAATTCATAAAACGTTCACACATATAAAAAAAGATCAGGAAATAAAAACATGTCCACGATTTTGAATAATGTTTGCAAATTTAATAAGGATTTCATGAATTTGAAAAATGAACGCATATTAAAAAAATGATGAATCGAAAATATTCACGAACTAAAAAATGTCCTTGAATTCAGAAAATTTAGAAACTATTCGAGAATTGAAAAAACATTCATGAATTCAAAATATGTTTAGGATTTTGATAAATGTTCGCAAATTTAAAACTTCTTCGAGAATTCAAAAAATGTTCAGAAATGGAATCATGAATTCAAATAATGTTCCTGACTTCAGAAAATGTTCAATAACTTAAAAAATGCTCGTGACTCTTAAAAAATGTTCATCAATTCAAAAAAGTTCAAGAATACAAAATGTATTTCTGAATTTGAAAATTCAAAAAGTTGTTTATGCATTCCAAAAATGTTTAAAAAATAATCATGAATTCAAACAATGGTCGCGACCTTAGAAAATGTCTGAAAACTACAAAAATGTGTTCGTAATTTTCAAACAGTTCAGGAATACAAAATATGTTCACTTTTTTCTGAAAATGACGTAAATACCTTTTTTTTTTGAAAACATGAATACAAACAATGTTCACGACTTCAGAACAAGTTCGAGAATTATTAGTTTTTTCGTGATTTGGGGAAATGTTCAGAAATTATAAATCTTCACAAGTACAAAAATAATTCACAAATGGCAAAAAAGTTTGAAATATTGAAAAATCTTCGCCAATTAAAATGTTCTTCGTCAATTAAAAAAATGTTCAAAAATTCAAAAAGTAAATCAAATTCAAACAATTTTCAAGCCTTCAGAAAATGTTTCAGAATAAAACAAATGTTCCTAATAGTGGAAAATGTTCACAAATACAAAAAAAATCATGATTTCGAAAAATGTGGCAAATCCAAAAAGACTTCACGAATTTCAAATATATTCCAAATTTCTAAAAAAAATCATGAGTACAAACAGTATTGGACATTAGAAAATGTTCGAGAATTAAAAAAATTGTTCATACTTTGACAAATGTTCATGAATTCCAAAAACCTTCATAAATATAAAATAACTTGCGATTTTTGAAAAATGTTCGCAAATTCAGATAATAAATCGGGACTTCCAAAAATGTTAATTTAAAAAAAAGATAAATTCAAACAATGTTCACGACTTCAGAAAATGTTTGAGGATTGAAAAAAAGTTTTTGTGATTTTGAAATGTTCACGAATGCAGAAAACTTCGCTAATAAAAAATATGTCTGCGAGTTAAAAAATGTTGGCTTCAAAATATTCTCTGGTAATTTGAAAAAGAAATAATGAATTCAAAGAATGTTCACAACTTCAGAAAATGTTCGACAATTAAAAAGGTGTTCGTGATTTTGAAGATGTTTGCGAATACGAAAAATGATCATCATTTAGAAAAATATTCACAGATTCTCAAATTTCTTCATGAATTCCAAATATTTTCATAAATTAAAAAAATTAGAATGCAAACAGTGTTTGCCGCTTGAAATGAATTTCGAGAATTAAAGAAATGTTCAGGATTTTGAAAAATCTTCATGAATTAAAAAATGTTAAAGGATAGAAGACATGTTCCTGAATTCAACATATATCCACGATCTAAAACAATTGCAAATTCAAAGAAAGTCCACAAATTGAAAAAAATGTTCACTGTTTCAGAAAATGTTCAGAAATGTAATCATGATTCAAATAATGTTCACGAGTTCAGAAAATATCCGATAACTTACAAAAATATGTTCATTATGTTAAAAAAAATACGAATTAAAAAAATGAGAATACAGAATATATTTCTGATTTTGAAAAATGTTCAAAAATTCAAAAAGTTGTCTCTGCATTCAAAAAATGTTCGAAAAATAATCATGAATTCAAAAAATGGTCGTGACTTCAGAAAATGTTTGAAAATTCTAAAAAATGTGTTCGTGGTTTTGCGAAATGTTCAGGACACAAAAATATGTTCACGTTTCTGAAATTGCCATAAATACAAAAAGTTCTTTGTGAATTTAAATTCTGTTTTACGAAAACCTGAATACAAACAATATTCACGACTTTAGAAAATGTTCGAGAATTAAAAGAATTATCCGTGATTTTGGAAAATGTTCAGGAATTAAAAAATGTTCATGAATACAAAAATAATTCACAAATTCAAAGCATGTTTCAATTTCTAAAAATGATCGCAAATTTAAAAAGTTCTTCTTCAATTCCAAAAATGTTCAATAATTTAAAGAAAATCAAATTCAAACAATGTTCTTCCCTTCAAAAAATGTTCGAGAATTAAACAAATATGTTCGTAATATTGGAATATGTTCACGAGTACCACAAAAAGTTAACGATTTCAAAAAATGTTTGCAAATTCATAAAGTCTTTGTGAGGTCCAAATATATTCAAAATTTCAAAAAATATATATGAATACAAACAATGTTTTGGACTTTAGAAAATGTTTGAGAATTAGAAAAATTGTTCATGATTTTGAAAAATGTTCATGAATTCAAAAAATGTTCGTAAATGCAAAATAACTTGCGATTTTGATAAATGTTCGCAAATTCAAAAATTACTTCAGGAATTCCAAAAATGTATGACTTTTGCTTCCGCTAGAGGGTACCGTGGCCACTACCGCTAGGGCAAAGTCTTCTGTTGTCCTTGAGCCAATTCGCCATAGTTCCACGATAGTGCAACGGTAGTATCGTTTATGGGTATCTCCGCTCTGGCACTGCTCATTCGACTGCTATTTGTTCGGTAGTACCGCTGTTCATAGGCGGTAATACTGCTTTGTCGGAATTACCGTTCTTGTATTGGTTCAATACTCGTGGGTCGCTATGGCACTGCCCTTTGACAATTAGTAGTAGTACCGCTAGTCATAGGCAGTAATACTGCTCCGGTGGAACTACCGTTCTTGCATTGGTTCAATACTCGTGGGCCGCGGAGAAACTACTCTAAGTGGTAGTACCGCTTCTCTAAGCAGTAGTAACGCTTGAGTATGGGCACATCACATGACGGTTGGATTTGAGCCCCCACTATATAAAGGAGGTGTTTTCCCCCCAAAAGACCTACCTCTTATCCCCATTGCTCCATTGTTTCCCTAAAGCTCAAACTCGCCCGATCTCCCTCCCTAGCCATCAAAACTTGTTGATTCTCTAGGGTTTGAAAGAGAAGGCCATGATCTACATGTTGGGGAACGTTGCAGAAAATAAAAAAATTCTACGCTTCACCAAGATCAATCTATGGAGTCATCTAGCAACGAGAGAGAGGAGTGCATCTACATACCCTTGTAGATCGCGAGCGGAAGCGTTCAAGAGAACGGGGTTGAGGGAGTCGTACTCGTCGTGATCCAAATCACTGAAGATCCTAGTGCCGAACGGACGGCACCTCCGCGTTCAACACACGTACGGTTGGGGAAGACGTCTCCTCCTTCTTGATCCAGCAAGGGGAAGGAGAGGTTGATGGAGATCCAACAGCACGGCGGCTGGTGGTGGAAGTAGCGGCGATCTCGGCAGGGCTTCGCCAAGCTCAG
>NC_041385.1:106820182-106834741 GCF_002162155.2 Triticum dicoccoides
GCCAGGGACTAGGGTGTGGCTGCCCTCCCTCCCCCCTTCTTTATATAGGGGCCCTGGGGGGGCACCGGCCCCCTAGAGATCTAATCTACAGGGGGAGGGCGGCGGCCAAGGGGGGACTTGCCCCCCAAGTCAAGTGGGGCGCCCCCCACCCCTAGGGTTTCCAACCCTAGGAGCAGGGGGAGGCCCAAGGGGGGCGCACCAGCCCACCTGGGGCTGGTTCCCTTCCCACTTCAGCCCATGTGTCCCTCCGGGATAGGTGGCCCCACCCGGTGGACCCTCGGGACCCTTCCGGTGGTCACGGTACAATACCGGTGACCCCCGAAACTTTCCGGGTGGCCGAAACTGGACTTCCTATATACAAATCTTCACCTCCGTACCATTCTGGAACTCCTCGTGACGTCCGGGATCTCATCCAGGACTCTGAACAACTTTCGGGTTACCGCATACTAATATCTCTACAACCCTAGCGTCACCGAACCTTAAGTGTGTAGACCCTACGGGTTCGGGAATCATGCAGACATGACCGAGACAGCTCTCCGGCCAATAACCAATAGCGGGATCTGGATACCCATGTTGGCTCCCACATGTTCCACGATGATCTCATAGAATGAACCACGATGTCGAGGATTCAGGTAATCCCGTATACAATTCCCTTTGTCAATCGGTACGTTACTTGCCCGAGATTCGATCGTCGGTATCCCAATACCCCGTTCAATCTCGTTACCGGCAAGTCACTTTACTCGTACCGTAATGCATGATCTCGTGACCAAACACTTGGTCACATTGAGCTCGTTATGATGATGCATTACCGAGTGGGCCCAGAGATACCTCTCCGTCATACGGAGTGACAAATCCCAGTCTCGATCCGTGTCAACCCAACAGATACTTTCGGGGATACCTGTAGTATACCTTTATAGTCACACAGTTACGTTGTGACGTTTGGTACACCCAAAGCACTCCTACGGCATCCGGGAGTTACACGATCTCACGGTCTAAGGAAATGATACTTAACATTGGAAAAGCTCTACCAAACGAACTACACGATCTTGTGCTATGCTTAGGATTGGGTCTTGTCCATCACATCATTCTCCTAATGATGTGATCTCGTTATCAATGAAATCCAATGTCCATAGTCAGGAAACAATGACTATCTGTTGATCAATGAGCTAGTCAACTAGAGGCTCACTAGGAACATGTTGTGGTCTATGTATTCACACATGTATTACGATTTGCGGATAACACAATTACAGCATGAACAATAGATAATTATCATGAACAAGGAAATATAATAATAACCATTTTATTATTGCCTCTAGGGCATATTTCCAACACTACACTTCCACCAAGAAAAATTTATTCTCCCCACTAATTGATACGTCTCCAACGCATCTATAATTTTTGATTGCTCCATGCTACTTTATCTACTGTTTTAGGCAATATTGGGCTTTATTATCCACTTTTATATTATTTTTGGGACTAACTTATTAACCGGAGGCCCAGCCCAGATTTGCTGTTTTATGCCTATTTCAGTGTTTCGAGGAAAAGGAATATCAGACGGAGTCAAAATGGAGCGAAATCAACTGGAGAAGTTATTTTTAGAAGGAAAGCCACCCGATGGACTTGGAGTGCACGTCAGGGGAGTCCCGGGCTGCCCACGAGGGTGGGGGGCGCGCCCACCCCCTAGGGCGCGCCCCCTGCCTCGTGAGCACCCCGGAGGTCCAGCGACGTACCCCTTGCACCCATATATACCTACGTACCCTAAAACTTCCAAAACAGAAGATAGATCGGGAGTTCCGCCGCCGCAAGCCTCTGTAGCCACCAAAAACCTCTCGGGAGCCCTTCCCGGCACCCTGCCGGAGGGGGGAACCCTCACCGGTGGCCATCTTCATCGTCCCGGCGCTATCCATGACGAGGAGGGAGTAGTTCACCCTCGGGGCTGAGGGTATGTACTAGTAGCTATGTGTTTGATCTCTCTCTCTCATGTTCTCTCTCGTGTTCCCTCTATGGCACGATCTTGATGTATCCCGAGCTTTGCTATTGTAGTTGGATCTTATGATGTTTCTCCCCCTCTACTCTCTTGTGATGAATTGAGTTTCCCCTTTGAAGTTATCTTATCGGATTGAGTCTTTTATGAGAACACTTGATGTATGTCTTGGTGATCAACTTGCGGGTTTCGTGACATTGGGAACCTATGCATAGGGGTTGGCACACGTTCTTGACTCTCCGGTAGTAGCTTTGGGGCACTCTTTGAAGTACTTTTATGTTGGTTGGATGAATCTGAGATTGTGTGACGCATATCATATAATCATGCCCACGGATACTTGAAGTGACAATGGAGTATCTAGGTGACATTAGGGTTTTGGTTGATTTGTGTCTTAAGGTGTTATTCTAGTACGAACTATTTTATATATCGATCCGAAAGAATAACTTTGAGGTGGTTTCGTACCCTACCATAATCTCTACGTTTGTTCTCCGCTATTAGTGGCTTTGGAGTGACTCTTTGTTGCATGTTGAGGGCTTGTTATATGATCTATCTATGTTATTATTGTTGAGAGAACTTGCACTAGTGAAAGTATGAACCCTAGGCCTTGTTTCCTACCATTGCAATACCGCTTACGCTCACTTTTACCGCTCGCTAACTTGCTGTTTTTATTATTTTAGATTACAAAAACCTTTATCTATCATCCATATTGCACTTGTATCACCATCTCTTCGCCGAACTAGTGCACCTATACAATTTGCCATTGTATTGAGTGTGTTGGGGACACAAGAGACTCTTTGTTATTTGGTTGCAGGGTTGTTTGAGAGAGACCATCTTCATCCTACGCCTCCTAAGGATTGATAAACCTTAGGTCATCCACTTGAGGGAAATTCGCTACTGTCCTACAAACCTGTGCACTTGCAAGCCCAACAACGTCTATAAGAAGAAGGTTGTGTAGTAGACATCACTAATCTCTTGCGGATCTTGTTACTCTTGGGTTTTTTGGCACCCTAGATGGAAGATGTCACCTTGGAACCACATTCCATTGTGGTGAAGCTTTGTGGTGGTGCTGGGACCCTCCAATTAAGTTGCGGAGAGAGCCCCAACCTTATTTGTAAAGTTTCGGTTGTCGTCTTCAAGGACACCGCTAGTGGATTCACGACATCTTGCATTGTGCGAGAGCGTCAGGAGAATACGGTGGCCCTAGTGGCTTCTTGGGGAACATTGTGCCTTCACACCGCTCTAACGGAGATGTACCTTTCCCAAAAGGAGGAAATTTCGATAACACATCGTCGTCTTCATCATCTTCATTTGTGGTTACTTCTTACCTTTACTTTATGCAAGCATACATCATTTTTGTATCTTTTGCTTGCTTGTGTGCGTGTTGTCGTGGTTGTCATATAGGTTGTCCACCTAGTTGCATATCTAGACAACCTATTTTCTTGTCAAGCCTTAATTTACAAAAAAAGTTAAAAATTATTAGTCGCCTATTTACCCCCTCTGGTCGATCATATCGATCATTTCAATTGTGTTAGTGCTTGTATGCGTAGTGTCTTGGTCGCTCTGGTCCAGTTTGAGCACCTTAGTAGTCTGTGTGCATACTCTCTACCTCTCTTTCTCTAGTGTATTGTATTTACCTAAATGTGCACTGTTGTGTGCTTGACACTTCTCCAGTACCTAGTGTTTGTAGTCATCGCTAGGTGGTTGATGATTCTGGATGTAATTTTTATTATTTCTTATGTTTTACAATGTCGCGAGAGTTTTTTTAACACACTACAGATGCGAGCACTCATATATACGCACATACACTATGCACACATGCACACCTCACCCTTTCTTTAAACGAGAATACATTAACATCATAAAGATACCAATTACACCCAACCTCTGCACCAACAAGATATCAAAAGACATCAAGGATGCACACAACCAATAACAAAAAAAGAGAAGTAAAAAAGAAAGACCCCGTCATAGTGATGAAACACTCGCAACAACAACACTCTAACCACCACCAAAGACGACGCCTCCAAGAACGACGCCTTCAAAAAGGAAACAATGCACAAGCGTTGTCGTCGCCTCATCAAAGATTTTGAGTTTTCACTCTGGAGAGAGTTTGAGATCACAAAAACAATGCCTTCGCAAGACCATTGCCAAGTTCAACCAATGAAGGCCAGACCTTGGGTTTTCACCCCCGAGATTATGGCTCTGTACTGGAGAAGTACCCCCCAAAATGTTGTCTACCTATGTTGCCGTCCCTCCTGTCAAAGCCGCCGCTACAAGCCCTCAACATCCGACACACAGGGAAAAAAACATGTGGCGCCATTCTTCAACGCAACCAAAACTCCTCTCCGCCAATACAAGTATCCGATTGCACCCACCATGACTTTCTTCACCACTGTCAACGCCGTGGAAATCTATACTTAAACATGTCCCATGGAACCGCCAAGACAGCGAAGCTTCGCGCCATGCCCTCATGAAGCCTCTCTGGCCGAAGATGAGGGATCGCCGGACCGGATCAATTCTGATGCAGATATCTAGTGACGCCATGCGCCAAGAGCTGAGATCTCCGAGAGGAAGACCAGAACTCGTCGCTGTCTAGATCGAGGAGGCCGAAGCAGATCAAAGTTTCGAAGATCGAAGAACAACAGGGCCAAAACCCAGGCGGGCTCCCCTGGACCCCGATGGACTAGATCTGGGCAGTAATCCCGCCGGCCGCTGCCGCAACCAGCCCTCCACAACCGGAATGAAGAACCGAAGACTGGTTGCCTCCGAGCTCTGCCCTGGCGCCGTCACGCCCTAACCCAACGCTGGGCCCCCGCCCAAGATCGCTGTCCCGTGTCGAACCCCCACACCTGGAGAGGAGAGAGGGCCCCGCCGCACACCCTACCCCTATGAGCACCTTGAAGAGACTGAGCCAGCATATCATCTTGAGTTTTGCAAAGTCACCATAGGCATCTCGTAGTCGACGAGAACGTCTCCTCTCACTGAAAGGGTATCGCCGAAAATTCTAAAATAAATCAAAAAAAATGCGAGCATCAGTACTTAAACTCTCATGCGCTCGGAATACCACTATCCTTTTATGGTTTTACCATCCAACCACATGTTGATTCGATACTACCCTGAGAATTGATCAACAGAGAAGTTCTCTCAAAAAAGAAATTTCCAAACACCGGCACCGGTAGCGATGATAACATTGTTTTCTTTGTTCCATACGGTGGTGAAATTCGGGGAAATCGCGAATTTACAAAACAGGGGCTGTCGCCGTCTAGAATGCCCTCGAAATTCACGTCGTCGTGTCGTGTAACAGGAACCAATCCAGCACGGCAGCGTTCCCCACCCTCGCGTCGCATCCCGATTCGTTAATCCCATCGCCCTTGCCCGATCCCTCTCGAGTCTCCTCCCTCGCCTCCCCCGTCCCCTTCCCCTTCCCCCTCTCGGATCCGACCCCCCGCGGCCCGCCCCTCGCCGCCGGCGACCATGTCCAAGTACGGCACCATCCCCACCTCCTCCTCCGCCGCCGCGGGGGCGCCTCACCTCGGCGGCGCCTCCCCGCTCGACTTCATCTCCCGCGCCAAGGCCCGCGGCGCGACGGCGCTGGCCACCCGCCGGCCATGGCGCGAGCTCGCGGACGTGCACGCCGTCGGGCTGCCCCCGAGCCTCGGCGACGCCTACCTGCGCGTGCGCGCCAACCTCGCCCACTTCGCCATGAACTACGCCATCGTCGTCCTCGTCGTCGTCTTCCTCTCCCTCCTCTGGCAGCCCATCTCCCTCATCGTCTTCCTCGTCTGTATGGTCGGCTGGCTCGTCCTCTACTTCCTCCGAGACGAGCCCATCGTCCTCTTCGGCCGCGTCGTCGGCGACGGCGTGGTCCTCGCCGTGCTCGCTGCTGTCACGCTCATCCTCCTGCTGCTCACCGGCGCCACCACCAACATCCTCACGTCGCTGCTCATCGGCTTCGTGCTCGTCGTGGTGCACGCCGCACTGCACAAGGCGGAGGACAACGTTGACGAAGAAGTCGGCCGCTGGTACGCGCCGGTGCCAGCGCAGTAGTGTGAGATCGCTCGCCCTCCAACTCTTGGTTCGTGGTCCGTCCATATTATTGTTCAGTCCCGTGTATGCATTTCGGTTCTTCCCACTGCTGGATGGTGTACAATTTGTCAATGTGTTCTTGCTGTGCTATTGTCGTTCCTGAACATGAATGCAAGGGATGATGCTTATCTTCCCGAATTTTACCTGTGTAGTTGATTGCTGTGAGCAGCTGAGTGTGCAATTGGGTCTCAAACAGTCACGGTCATGCTAAGCGTTCAGTTTGTTTGTCATATAAATTACCTGGTCAGGCAGATTCCTTTTTTGTTCCGTGGGTAATCGAGATGTTGCCTTTACAAAGTGAGATTGAGACGTCTTGCAGTTCCAGAAGTCCCTTAAACTGCATTGTACCTGGCTTATCACTAACTTTTAGAAAGGAAGAAAAGAGATATCTAAATGGTGGTTGGTCTAAAATATCTCTAAATGTATCTGCTAGCTCTGCCAGAATTTCATAAATGGTTCAGTGAATGTAGTTTGATTGACAGAGTTTGCGGTATACGTTGTCACTATCAGGCTGTCCAATCTGATAAAAATAGTTTTAGCAATCATATCATCTCTTTACACCCTGTAACCATAGTGTAGTTCCCTGTTTATAGTTGCGGATCGTGTATCTATGTGCTTGTTTTTCACGGAGGGCAGAATCATTGTAAGTGCCAGCCAGAAGAAGACGGATATATGCAATTTGGAAATAATCCGAGAGACAACCCTGGCCTGACAGGCCCTACACTAAGAGTCTTCTGGAAGTAGTGGGAGGCAATTCCTTGCCCACTGCTCTTCCCACCAGGGAGGTACAGCTAACTAGCAATTGAATTGAGTTAGCTTAGCTGTTTGTTGGGTGCAGAGTATTTTAAACTTTGAAATCTGAAGAAATCTTAGTTTTAGAGCTCAATCATCATGCTGTAAAATTCATTTTGGTGGTTGGTACTTGCACCACACTTCTGAAGGGTCTGTATTTTGCAGTTTCTTTTTTGAGTTGCTGTGTATTCTTTCTAGACTTAGTAATCATCCTTATGATTATTTAGAGGAACAAATTTCTGTAGTTACAGTTTTACGATTTTACTTAATTTGATGGCAACGTGAGTAAATTATTTCACTTGTTTCTCAAGTTGGTGATTGTTGGTGTGATTTAAATGAGATAGGGAGTAGTTTATTACTTCGACGTTTATCTGGTTGTCTGTTAGGTCTGGTCACTAGCATTTCATTTACCATGGTTTCATGACCATTCTTCGCGTTCTGGTTGCAGTTCACAACTAGCATATGCATCATTATTATTCTCTTTAACTTGAGCACGGCAATATTATGTTAGTACCAAAGTTTCAGTGAGTTGAAAAATGAACTTGTATTTGCCAGTTGGATTTATTGTTGTTGAATATTGATGCTAAAAGTTCATGAATATGAAAACAGCAATTAGCATGTATGTAAAAAACAACAACCTCATCCGTATCTAGGAATATTGTGCTGAATAATTTTACCATTTATTGCATCATTCAGTTCCGGACCAGTAGCTGCCTTCTTTTAAAAGCGAGACTAGATTGTGTGTGACTTGTTTGATTGTGCACCCATCAGGGTGATTTAAAAGTTCACTCAGGCAAACTTTGTAAGACAAGACGTCTAAAGAGAACCAAATGAGCAATAATGTAATGTTGGCATGCATAATGGCCTTCAAGAGAGTGCTGGGAAGGGCAAAATAACCACGAAAGTTGGAACGAACAATGGTGTGCAGTTTTGTTTTAATATGGTAATTTGCTTGTGTGTGTAGTCCATGTGAAAACTGACTGAGATACCTGCCTCCGTTTTTGCAGGGCCTGAGTGTGCTTGATTCTCCTGGTCCTCCCTTTGTCCTCAAGTATTCTATGAGTGTAAGTTTAGTATTGGTATATGGTCTCGGCCCAGTCAGGATGAAGAACTTGTAGCTGGTGGTTCGTCTTCCGCATGACGCTGGTTAATCTGAAGCTTTTGATCCAGTGATGATGGAAGGTTGTAAACTTTGGTCGTTGCGTACAGTTCAAAGATTTTCTCTTGTTTACATGTACCAATTATGGGAGAGAACGAATCTGCACTCTGAAGTGTGAAAACTCAGCTGGCAGGGACCCTCTGTGAGGCTGGTATACATTACTTGGTGCTGGCAATTTCTGATCTGCTCACATGGTTTCATCTTGTATGCACACGGTTTTGTTTGAAAGAGATTGTCCATTCCGTGCCAATTAACCGCGCGGCTACTATCTACAAGCTGTCGGACATCTCAGGAAGTCTATGTAGGAAATTGTTTTACTCTGTTCATTTTATTTACTATATATCTTCTGAAATACGGGATGTGTATTGTTGATCTTTTCTTGTATACCCTCTGTGTAACTTAATATAAGACGTTGTTTTGATACTATGACAGTGTCAAAAAACATCTTACATTTTGATAGAGGGAGTATGTTCCATTTTATCTGCGCCTTCGGCATCAATATGCACTTGTGCCTCACAAAGCCCAACGTCCAGTGGCTGAGACGGGGGACATAAATCTTCTCTTGCTTAGATGAGGAGTTAAGTTCATGAAAGGAGTTATAGCTACTAAACTCCTCAATGTACCATACCATCTTGCAGCTAAGCTTCTTTTGTCTAATTGCTTAGCAACTAAACTCCTTCATGCTTGGTAGTTTTGTACAAGCTAGCTTGCAAAAGTTACAGAGGGAGCATAAGTTTATACTCTTGGCATCATTTCTTTTCGGGTCACCAAAATGTTCTTATCTCCTTAATTGCTTTGCCATGTCGGTATTTCAACTATGTGGCATGATTAGCACCGGTACATCCAGTCACCACCAATCCTCCCTCCCTTGCCTCCGACTGTTCCATGCCGTGGGGAGGAGATCTCCTCTTGTTCGTTGTGTAGGCTATCTTTGGTTAGATTTTTGTTTCACTGCAAAGTTGCTCCGACGGGGTGTCGTATTATCTTGATTAAAAGTCATGCGGCTCCAGGCTAAATTTTGTGTTTTGACCTTTTTGGCGTATAAAATCGGGATCTGGCCCTGGTATGGATTTTTTTTTGAGATTTGACCCTTTTAGCTACCGGCGGAGGCCCTGGTGGTAGAGATGTAGACTACCGCCGCCACCCCTCGCGGTAGGTTCTGTTGATGGCCGTTAATGGGCGCTGATGTGGCAAAGTGACCTACCGCCGCAGGCTCCGACACCCTACCGCCGAGGTCTCTGGCGGTAGGGTCCTGGAGGATAAGGTTTGGTGGGGTTCACTCACCATCCACCCACTCCACTCATCTTCTTCCCCGAGCTCTCACTCTCTCCCCCTCTTCTCCCCCACCCAAGCACCCACTAGATCCCCCTCCATTGCTTGAGATTTGCCCCTTGGATCGAGGCCATTTGCATCACCAAAGGTGCCTCTCCCATCCCCCCTTTATTTGGTTGGTTCAAATCATTTGCTCTCTCCATGCATGCGAGTATATATTTTGCATCTATACAAGGCCACCAATAGTAATCGAGGCAAAGTTAATGATATTTTCTCGTACTAACAACATGTTTAATACTTGCATGCATGCAGTCATAATGACAGTCAGTTACTTCCTCCGCTCAGTTTCTTTGCATGCATGCGAGTATTAATGATCCCGGTAAACCAAAAGAAAATTTGACTTGTAAAGCAAGCATTAAATTTTACATTGGTACATGTAATTCGAGTTTGTGGCCTTGTATACAAAAATGGAGGGAGTATTTTTGTTGGAATCAACAAGTTTTGCAACCCCCTAGTTCTTCCTCTAGTTTAGCATTTATTGTGCATTTATGGTGCATTTATGGGTCATTTATGGTGCATTAATGGTTGACCTAAGTAATATGTGTCACTCTTTGTTGTGGCAAGCTAGCTTAAGTGTTAGGGTTAGGGGTTTAGTTAGGTTAGGGTTAGTGCTAAAGGTATAGTAGTTGTTAGATTCAAAATCTTATATTTTAGATAGTTCATCCATATGAAATGACCGGTCCATGGATGACTCAATTTTGTTCCATTGTTTTTAGATGGATAAACTAGTGAATGTGCATTATTTGGGCAAGGCGGATTTCATGGATGGAAATGCCGACGAAGGGGAGGAAGCCATGGTTTTTGACACAAGCCCGAGCTATGATGATATTGTCGTGAAAGTGAGAAGCGTCCTCTATTGGATTAACCCAAGTGATGGTGTGAAGCTTGTTGGGCGATATGATGTGGGAGTGGGAGTAAAATCCCGATTAAAGAGTATGCCCATCACCTCTCAATTGCATTGGGATGTGTATAAGGAGAAAGTTGTATTAACCCAAATTTGTCTTTATAGGCATGGCTTCTTCCGGTTCCATGACGAGGCCACCGTGTGCTAACCGCGAGGACATGCCAGACAAGTGGACAGACGCCCAATTAGATAAGGTGAAAGACAAAGATATGAGAACTCCATCATGTTGGTGTGGAGATGTTTGCAAAGTTAAGGTATCCACCGACTACAATAAATCATGGACGGAAGGAAGAAGATATTTTGTTTGTCGCAACTATGCGTACGATTGTCCTTGTCCAGCTCACGCCTATGATGTACTGCCGGTAAGTTGTTCAAGTTCAAAGAGTATTTAACCGTTGCTACAACTTGAATCTATCTTACTAATGACCACATTTGTTCTTTATTCGTACGTAGTCGCCGCCTCCACTTTGTAAGTACTTCACATGGATAGATCAAGATGTGCCAGAAGATGTTAAGAAAGATCAATATCGAGATTGTCTAAGGAGGCAGCGGTTGTTTGAAGAATCATTTCAGAGAGGCTTGGATGAAGAGCGTCGTGAAAAGGAGTGGATGGAGCGAAAGAAGTGTAAGGAGGAGAGGGCACGCACGGAGAAGATTGCTTGTTAAGAGGAGAGAGAAAGAAAGCTTGCAAGGGCTCGTGAAGCCCAAGAGGAGGACAAGGCACACGACAAGAAAGGAAAATGGCCTCTGTGACCCAATAAGGCCTTCGTTTCAAAAAACTAGTCATGAACTATGTCTTCGATTCGAGAAACATGTGATGAACTATGTCTTTGATTTGTGAAACCTGTCATGAACTATGTACTTTATTGTGAAACCTGTCATGAACTATGTCTTCAATTTGTGAAACTTGTGATGAAACTATCTCAGAACTATGTTTGTTGTGCTGTTGTTGTGACTTCACTTGTCTTCAAATGATTAAGAAGAAAAACAGAGTAAACTCTGCTCTGCTTTGCACCCTACCGCCAGAAGCCTCGGCGGTAGGCTATGAAACCCCACCACCATGCGCCTTGGCGGTAAGCAATTAAAACCCACAACAAACTCCTGGAACGCAAACTCTCCCCTGTTTTGCGGTAGGGTTGGCCATCCTACCGCCAAGGCAGATGTCGGTAGGGTGGCCACCCAACTGCCTGCTCTGCCCCTTGTTCTGTCACCATATCGGCCACATTTCTGACGGTAGGGTTGGCCACCCTACCGCCAGCCCCCTCAGCGGTAGGTACCTACCGCCAGGGATCATGGCGGTAGGGTTGGCCACCCTACGACAATTACTACTGTGACCAAATTGACAACATTTCCAGCGGTAGGGTTGGCCAACCTACCGTTGGACCTCTCGGCGGTAGCATTGTACCGCCAGGGATCACGGCGGTAGGGTTGGCCACCCTACGGCCTGTGACCAAATTGGCCAATCGTTTGTCGGTAGGTTTGGCCATCCTACCGCTGGAGCCTATGGCGGTAGGGTGCTGATCCATGTCTCTTTGCCTTTATTTTATAGCCCTTTGCCTTTCCATTTGTTACAAGCTTCTATGAACTAAGCATCCACAAATGACATCCAGAAATGATCGAGTAGCAAAGACATACTCCCTCCGTCCGGAAATACTTGTCATCAAAATGGCTAAAAGGTGGTGTATCTAGACGTATTTTAGTTTTACATACATCATTTTTTATCCATTTTGATGACAAGTATTTTTGGACGGAGGGAGTACATAACTGAGCATAGTTCATTACATCCACAAATGACACTTGTTCAGATGACTTAAAACATCTAGCGATTCGAATGACATGAGTTCAAACTACAAGCTCAAGCTCGAGCATACATTTCCTACGACGAAAAAAAAGATCTAAAACGTATAAGACGTTCAATTTGTAAGTCACGATCAGGATTAGGCTTCAGTTGATAATCCGACGATCCCGCCCAATTCTCCAACACACCTTTCATTTCGCCGAACCAGGCCCATCGAGCACGGGTTCCGGAATCTCTGACTTGCCTTGTGTGATTGCCCATCCAATGACCTGTCCGGGTTTTCTCAAGTCCAGCTCGCAGAATTCTTCTATGTCCACAGAGAAAAAGATCTCCATTGCCACAAAATATCTGCAAGCATATTCCATCTCATGCAGCTCATTAAGTATCTTCTGTTTTTCTTTCACAAGCCTACAGAAAACTTTTCTCTCCTTAGGATCAGAAGGTTCCTCCATGATTGGATACTTGTTGAAATCCATCATGGCAGCAATTACCTCATCATTGCTATTGAACCATGCCTCAAGCTCCCTCTTTATACGAAGTACTCGCTCTGCTACAATATTCTCAGACACTACCGCCAAACTCGTAGATGCAATGTCACAACACTTCTCATATACTTTCTTCATCTCCCCCCGGGTCATGTTTTTCATGCTACATGAAATGGAACAAACCTAAACTCAAATCAAATGATACAATACAAACACAAAGCATAACTTATTTAGGCTACATAATGTTCTCACTGGTTCAAATGACATAGGTTACATAAACGATAAGGGTACATGCCATTACAGTCCAAATGACACTACAACATCATGTGTTTCAACCCCCTCTACTAGTCCATCAACAAGACATCTTTGTCGTATGGCCCGGGTGAAAGGATTGATAGAGTTGACTAGAGAGGGGGGGGGGGGGTGAATAGGCAACTAACACTTTTTAAACTTTTCCTTACCAAATTAAACTTTGCATCAAAGTAGGTTGTCTAGATATGCAACTAGGTGAGTAACCTATATGATGCAACAACAACTATCACACACGCAAGCAAGGGATACAACACAAATAAGCTTGCACAAGTAAAGGCACGAGGTAACCAAGAGTGGAGCCGGTGGAGACGAGGATGTGTTACAGAAGTTCCTTCCTTTTGAGGGGAAGTACGTCTCCGTTAGAGCGGTGTGGAGGCACAATGCTCCCCAAGAAGCCACTAGGGCCACCGTAATCTCCTCAAACCCTCACACAATGTGAGATGTCGTGATTCCACTATTGGTGCCCTTGAAGGCGGCGACCGAACCTTTACAAACAAGGTTGGGGCAATCTCCACAACTTAATTGGAGGCTCCCAACGACACCACGAAGCTTCACCACAATGGACTATGGCTCCGCGGTGACCTCGACCGTCTAGGGTGCTCAAACACCCAAGAGTAACAAGACCCGCTAGGGATTAGTGGGGGGAATCAAATTTCTCTTGGTGAAAGTGTAGATCTAGGCCTTCTCAATCACTCCCGAGCAAATCAACAAGTTTGATTGGCTAGGGAGAGAAATCGGGCGAAAATGGAGCTTGGAGCAACAATGGAGCTTTTGGGGGAAGAGATAGGTCAACTTTGGGGAAGAAGACCCCTTTATATAGTGGGGGGAACAATCCAACCGTTACCCCCCTTAGCAGCCCCGCAGAGAGCGGTACTACCGCTGGGGTGGGCGGTACTACTGCTGAGCCAGCGGTACTACCGTCCCACCTAGCGGTACTGTCGCCTGGACCCTGAGCGGTACTACCGCGGTGGTAAGGGCGGTACTACCGCTTGGGGGCGGTACTACCGCCTCTACTGCCGCAGCTAGTGCCGCAAACCCTGACATGAGAAAAAGGGCCCTCGAGTCGAGGCGGTAGGAGCACGGGGCCGCATCGGTACTACGACGGAAGGCTCCAAGTGGTACTACCGCTGAGGAGCGGTACTACCGCTTGTTGCACTTGGGCGGTACTACCGATGTGGCCCGCGGTACTACCGCTGGGACTAGACAGAGCAACGAGGGAGGGGAAAAAGTACTCCATTGAAGCGGGAAGGATCAGCGGGTGCGATAAGGATGTGTACGTGTTGATTCCACCCTAGCCTTACCAAAGCGGGTCCCCTCTTGATAGTACGGTGACTCCTATGAAACTAGTCCACCAACATAGAAACGAAAGAGTTGCACCGTCTTGAATAACACACCGAGGGGAGGGAATCGTCTCGTGCCAAAGGATAAATCTCTAAAAAGCTCAACGCACACGATTAGTCCGCAAAAGCATTATCATCAATCACCAAAACACCTTAGGGATAAATATGCCCTTACAATCTCCCTTTTTTTGGTGGATTGATGACAATACGAGATTTGCACAAACGGGAAAAGACATAGGACATGCGCAAACCCCACAACTCTAAAATATAGACGGGCTCCTCCTAGATGTGTGCTATCTAGATAAGTGCTTTGGACTGCACGACACACATACTAGGATCAACGCTCCCCCTACATTTTAGAGACCAA